>NW_024058439.1:0-54949 GCF_016432855.1 Salvelinus namaycush | reverse complement strand
GCTACAAACACAGCCAAGCTGCTTACCACAACAGAACTATTGACAAAGCAAAGCAAACATTTTTGGTGGGGGTTAGACAGGATGAAGGAATGAAGAAAGTACAAGTACAACTGATCGCTTTAGAGGAAACAGACATATCCCACAATGCAACAGGGGACAGGAAATGCCTACTGAGAGGGTAGTGCTCTCCCCCCATCTCTCTCGGACCCCGTAAGGAAATGTATGAATTAATAGTGACATCATGTTGCTTGGTCAACAAACGCAGTTGATTGATGAAGACGAACGGCCGGGGTGATGGCCAGTTGTTGGCTTTTCCCGGGAGATGCCATTTCCAGCCGGCCCCTACTCTACTTCCAGCTGGTGTAAAGGATATGGGCTCTGTCCTGGCCAGCCCGCTCCAATGCCACCCCTGTCAATCAAACAGTCAGACAAGGTTTTTTTTCAAGACTCAGGGAGAGGCCTCTATAAAAACACATCCATTTAGATATGGTACTCTAAGAAAACGGTGACAGTTGAAAGGTAGGAATTCACTCTTTATGTTTGTTGTGATTATTTACGTATCTAGTATTTGACATATTCTAATGAGACCGTGTTGCTAGTACTTACAAATACAGAATGTTACTATTTGTTGATTCCAGCTTATTCTAACATAATAATAGAAATGTAAAATATGATCATATATCCACTATTTATTTACATATGTATTTTATGTTTTCTATTCCTTCATATAATAACACAGCTCGTGTTTTGCGTTTTACATTAAAAAAATATATACCACATTCCCCTGAAGGTGATGCTGTATTCCAAGATTAAATAAAAAAGAACAATTCCTGGAATTTGTCCATTTATATCAAATGCTATGCAACTGTTGAGAGAAAAGTAACTTTTATTTAATAAATATTTATTTAATAAATACATATGTTCTGTATAGTGTTGTGAGAATAAAAAGTAAGAGTACAGATTCAAAGCAACCTCTTGCAGCCATGATGTATTTCCATCTTGAGTGTGAAGCAACAGAGCTGTGATAAAGAACTAACACCGCAGACCTCATAATAAGGTCGCAGCACCTTCTGACACAGCCATATTGGATTTCATATGCAAGAAGTGATGCAAAGGCAGCCATTTTGTTTCATGAAAGCCAAAAGGCTATCGGCTATCACACTAATAAAAAACAAATCGTAAAAACATGAATGCTAAACTTAAGTTCTGATAAACATTACACTTCAGAGTTATTCAGAGTTATTCGGCTGTAGGGCTCGTGTCGGTGGTACACAGCACCTTATTAAAGTGGTTAAATGCCTCATCTTTAAACATGGCCAAAGCCATTGTAGAAGGGAAAGTGAATGTATCCAGTGGAGAGGAAATGTCAAGCTCTGGCAATAGGAGAGCGCTAACCTATGTGAATGAGGTCAGGCACATCCGTGTGACAAGTGGGGATAAGGCCGGAGAGAGAGCTGTGTGCTGTCTGTCAGAGGCCTTACAAGATGTGTTATGATGGGAAAATCTGTGCCACGGTGTGCTGCTTGTGTGCGACTCGCACTAAACTGTGCCGCCATCTGCTTGGAGACCTTACCAAATCACGAGACAACAGTGACCGAGACACACCACACTCAAGATGGTCGCCCTGACACCAACACAGCAACACAGAGAGCTGAGCTGCTACTCTGCTTCTCAAGGAGTCAGTGGCTGAAATATTGAACTGCTTTAGGTGGGACATGACACAAACATGGGAGCTTCTGGGAGATTGACAGTTCAGTTCGCACTTCCTTGGCCCAAACAGGATATTGCACGTACAGACTTCCTGTATAAGACTTTATTAAACCAAGCTGCATTTTGTTTACAAAGAGAAGCAAAGTAAAGTCAGACGCTGGTCGCTGGCAATAAATTAAGAGTAGTTTAGGAAAGCAAAGGAGCAGACTGGCCCTTCATGTTGACGTGTCCACATGGTGTATGAGGAGAAGAGTGGACTGGTCCCTCAGGTATAGGCTTTTCTCAGTTGTAGTTTCATGGACAAATAACAGAAATCTGAGCATCAGATGGAGGTTTTTGGCTCTTCAGAGCTGAGTGAGAGTGGGAACCCCAGAGCAGCACAAGAGGCAGTCCTTCATAAGAGGATACTGTTTCTCCACACTTGGCACTGAGATAAAAGCAGCCTCGCTCTAACGCTGAAGTACGCACACACACGGATACACACAAACACACACACACACACACACACACACACACACACTGCTGAGTGACCAGGCTGCACACACAGACACACACACACCACACACACACACACACACACACACACACACACACACACACACACACACACACACACACACACACACCACACACACACACACACACACACACACACACACACACACACACACACACCACACACACACACACTGCAGGAAGCACTCCTGTCGTGGACACGCAGAGAGAGGAGACAGCAAAAACAACTTTCTGTCGACAGGAATAAGAAAAATAATCCCTGAGAAGACAGGGCTGCATGAGAAAGAGCGAGACAAAGGCCTTCACTCTGTCAGAACTGATCTATCAGTAGAGCAACAATATGTAAGTGAGAACCATAGGAACATCACTGTCCTCTGCATGAGAGAAGGGGACAGAGATGGAGAGAGCCTGCAGAGAGCCAAGGAAAGCAGCAGTCAAACCCTCTCCAACTACGGGGACATCACAGGGTTTACTAGGGCCAAACATCTCTGTGGTGTGTACAACAGTCTGGGGAATGGAAGGGTAAAAAGGAGGGCTAGAATGAGCTCTCAGTACTTTAGAAGAGGCCTCAGAGAGCAAATGGGGTATTTGGGAATAGGAATCCGTGGCCCAGAGGCCTAGGCTTTGCCAGAATGACATACAGAGGAGAGAGAGAGAGAGAGAGAGAGAGATAGAGAGAAAGAAAGAGAGAGAGAGAGAGAGAGAAAGAAAGTGTGAAAGACAAAATGGATAGCATGAGAGAAAAGAGAGAGAGAGAACGTGTGAAAGAGAAAATGGATAGCATGAGAGAAAAGAGAGAGAGAGTTAGTCAGCTAGTGAGTGAGGGCCAGATTACCCCTAGCGGCCTCAGGGGCCACACTCCAGAGGAGAAGATAAAAGGGCTTTATTAATAGCATTCAGATTTACATGCACTAAGTGGATGTTTATGTTGGAATTTTCTTCTTATGTGTGAACATCCAACGACTGTAAACAGTGCCATTCAAGTCCCATTTCCTTTACATCAGTGATTTTGTTTCAACTCGGCCAACTAGGCGGCCAGGAGTTTGAAAACATAATTTGGGCATTATCTTTTAAGTGGTTCCACGGTTAGGGCTCCCCAGGGCGGTAATCAAGGAGCCACAGTGTGCCCTTCCTCCTCTGCCTCTTCACATTACACTGGCTTCTCCATAAGCACTGGGAAGGCCCAGGGAGAGGGCCACCCCTGCAGTGGAGAGTGGAGTACTAGTGGTGTCAGGATGAGGCAGAGGTCCAACCGTTACAGAGTGGAGCTAGCATAGCCTATGTTAGCACTAGTGTTTTAGCGTAGCGTTAGCGCCATAGCCTAGCACAGCTAACACTGATGTTACTCCACCACTAAGGGCTACCTCTGACATCCCCATGGCTGTTTTAGCATCAAGGAGTGGAGGTTTTCATCAAGATAATTGCTTGGAAATGTATGTGTGCATAAAAAAAAGGACTCCTGAAAATCAAGTGTAGTACAAGAACCTCCTAATGTATTTCTGGATGAAATCATTGGGTGGAAATGTATTGATTAGAACATATTTAATGTGTCTCTAAGATTATGACCAAGGTGGGTTGATGGCTCCACATCGTGGGTCAACTTTAGGGAGCCCCTCATCGACTGGGCCAGAGGGGGGAGACAGTGGGGCGGAGTGGGAGAGTGTTGTCGCATGTAGAACACGCCCCTACCCTGCCCTCCCGTAGCCCCTCCCTCCCAATGTTTTTTATAGACAGATATAAAATGAACAACAGACAGGAGCAGTAATGGTGAGAGAGACAGGCTGCTTCCAACACAAATTTCCAATTTGAGGTCAGCTGTATGCTCCAATAAAAGTTTACAGCCACGCTTAAAGAAGAGCTGTCACTTTACAAGAAACTAACTTTCCTAATTAATCATCACATTATTATCCCTGGCTCTTCTGAGGCAGCCTCCAGCTTGATGCATGTCGCTATTAAACAGAGGAAAAGGCAATGCCAACCTAATGGCTATTGACATAAATCAATAAAAGACTGCAGTGAAGTTTTCCTCGTTGGGCCGACTAATAAGAAGACTGTAAAAAGCACAATGAGCACCAAAGAGAAGTGACCTCGCTTTAGCATTAAACTTTATACTACCCTACTGCTCATGTTAAATATGTAACGTGTGAAAATGTGTAGTGGGAGCCGTGGTGGAGCAGTGGCTGGCAGGAGGGGGGAGTTATTGCCAATAGAGTTACTTCAGCCGATGGTTGGTAGGGTTGTGTAGCGATCCTAGCCCAGTGTGTGTGTGTGTGTGTGTGTGTGTGTGTGTGTGTGTGTGGTGTGTGTGTGTGTGTGTGTGTGTGTGTGGTGTGTGTGTGTGTGTGTGTGTGTGTGTGTGTGTGTGTGTGTGTGTGTGTGTGTGTGTGTGTGTTAGTCAGCCCGGGCAGACTAACACACAGTAGTGACATGGACAAGAGGAGCTGTGGTGCTAACAGACTGGCTGACACAACCCTCATGGTCAGGATTCCAGCTCTGAGTGTTCTCTAAGTGTTTAAGGACACAAAGGCTTTGTTCTCCTAACCTTCAAAGGGTTCATGCAGCTATTTGGAGAATGTCCGATTCCAAACCACTATATATAGAGGAAGTGATGGATGAAGAGTAGGGGGACATGTATGAGGTCATAGTTAGAATGGGGAACGGTGAGACAGGGTTGAACAGGGCTCATGCCCACTCCCCCTCAGGTGGTGACAGAACAGGAAAGAGGTCTGATCTGACAGAGAGGGGTCAGTGACAGGTTTCTGAGAAGAAAGGTAGACTATCCAGAAAACATCCACCTACCACAAAGCAGCCTAAATCACCTTCAGAAAAAGCATCGTAGACAAACCAACTAACCTCACCACAAAATGCCAGGCCCCAGAGAAAAATAACTTTATCTGTTTAAGGCTTCTCCCTCAGCCCCTGTACAAACACACACACACACACACACACACACACACACACACACACACACACACACACACACACACACACACACACACACACACACACACACACACACACACCACACACACACACACACACACATACACACACACACAGGTTATGCTCCCTGTAACGTAACATAACATATGAGTCCTCCTACCAGATAATATCAGTGGGAGATTAGGCTCTCGTATCAGAGATTAGGCTCTCGTATCAGAGATTAGGCAAAATTTGTTTTCTCTCATTTGAGCCACGGGTTTGGTCCCGTGGCCCCGGTTGGCCCCCAGGCCTGGGCTTACAGTTTCTTTGATTGCTTAAGCACGATTTTCAAAACAGGGCCCGTGTTTTCAAAACACTACACACAATTAGCACAACCACACACCCAATTAGCAAAACACTACAGATCCTTTGCAAAATTAAACACTCTTGTAAAAACTATACACTTCTTTTTAAAAACATCACTTTGTTACCATATGAAACACACACGTTTCACATTACTATACTCTGTTTGCACGAGTTACACTCTGCTGTGATAAACCTAAAACACTTTTATCACTTCTACTTCCCTATGATTAGAGTAGGCTACTATCAACAAAGTACAAATATAATGTAAATTCACCAAACACTACACAAGACCAATGTTGCAGACTGAAGAAACTAATTTATTTCTCAATTCGCCCAAAATGTTGACATTGAGATTCATAATACTGTAACCAAACGTCACTTTACGTATTGTAAGTTCAAAAAAAAAAAAAAAAAAAAACTAGACATTGTCTCTTCGCCTAGCTGGATCTGGCCAGAGAATTTCATCAACATCGCAGGCAATGTTGTCATTAGCAAGACACCTTGGAAAGAAACGTCTTGAATGACGAATCCATCCTTGCATTGCTGCTACCTCCATCTGGTCACAGGCCTCCTCCATGGCTTGGATGAGGGGTACCTCAGCCTGGAGACGGAGATCATATACCTTCCACCGCCATGCCGAGAAAAACTCTTCTATAGGGTTGAGGAATGGAGAGTATGGTGGAAGATATAGGACGGTGAAATGTGGATGTTGCTGAAACCAGTTCTGAACCAGAGCAGAGCGGTGGAAAGACACATTGTCCTAGACAACAATGTATTGCATATGATCGATTTGATTTGCTGCTGTTATGTTGTGCAATTGGTCCAAGAATGTAAGTATGAGTGCTGTGTTGTAAGGGCCCATATGGGCATGGCGGTGGAGGACCCCATTCTGTGTAATGGCTGCACAGAGTGTTATATTACCCCCACGTTGCCCTGGGACATTGACTATAGCCCTGTGGCCAATGATGTTTCTTCCCCTCCTTCGTGTTCTCGTCAGGTTGAACCCAGCCTCATCTACGTAAATGAACTCATGCTGGATCTCCTCTCCATCCATTCGTAAAACTCTCTGAAAAACAGTGTCAGGCAAAATTGTGTAGTTCAGTGTAGATCTAGTATACATATTACAGTACAGTAAAAGATTATGAGACAGTATGCAAGATCACACTGCTAAAGTGAATACATACCTCTGCATAATCATGCCGCAGTCGTTTCACCCTTTCGGAATTGCGCTCGAAAGGCACTCGATAAATTTGCTTCATTTGAATATGTTTTTTTTTTAGGATGCGTGCCAGTGTTGATGTTGAGACCTGATGGATATCGTTGAAAATGGCGTGGTTATTGACAATGTTAGCTTGGAGCTGCTTGAGTGCTATAGCATTGTTGGCCAAAACCATGTTTACTATCTCCCTCTCTTGCTGTTCTGTGAACATAGGAGGCCTTCCCCCTTGTCGTCCCTGACCCTCAATCCTATGTAGAAAAAAAAAACAGTATACAGTAGTACAGTAATTTCACAGGAAAAGGTAACAGAAGTGCTGATAGTGCATAGAATACAGTACTGTAAGCAGTTACTGAAACCGTGCAGAAGTTTTTGATATGATGATATTTTTACAATACCTATTTTCCAGTCTAAATGTTCTCATCACACTTGCCACTGTATATCGGCTTAGATTTGGCTGTACTCGCAGTCCAGCCTCCCTCAGCGTCAGGCCGTGGTTGACAACGTGGTCAACCAGTGTTGCGCGGATCTCATTTGTCAGATTCGGTCCTCTTTGAGCACCTTCTTGTCTTCCTCTTCCTCCCCTTCCTCCTCCTCCTCCTCCTCGTCCTCCTCGTTCTCCTCCTCGTCCTCCTCGTTCTCCTCGTCCTCCTCGTCCTCCTCGTTCTCCTCGTCCTCGTCCTCCTCCTCGTTCTCCTCGTCCTCCTCGTTCTCCTCGTTCTCCTCTTTGTCCTCCTCCTCGTCCTCGTCCTCCTCGTCTTACTCTTTCTCTGACTCTTTCCATTGTGCTTGAAGACCGATGAACTCACCTGCTGCTTTTTATAGTGCTTATACACCTGATTGGTGTGTCTACAATTGAACCAATTGGTTGAACCAATTGTTGGACGGTGTGGTAATTTGACAGTCAGTGCTTTGGTATTGCAAGGACGTGACTTCATGATAGATTTTTGTGTGTAATGTATGTTAAGTGTGTTTAGTGTTTTGCAAATCACTGTGTGTAGAGTTTTGCAACAAGTGTGAGGTTGACAATGTGCTTATAGTTGTGCAAATATGGGCTGATGTTTTGCTTCTTGAGTGTAAGGTTTTGCTAATAGTGTACTACTTTTAATTTTAGTGTGTAAGCAATCCAAAAAAACTGTAATGCCATTAGTGGTGTTTTGTTGACATCGGGCCGTGGTAAATGAGGCCCTGCTTTAATCAGAGGCATGCCAGCAGGGCCGGTGTCACAGTTCCCCTGTGTCTCCCAGGTGAAAGATGAGCAGGGGAGAAGAGGGAGAAGAGGTGTCGACTAAAACAACTACACAAGGGTTCCCTCCCTAAACCACCACTTCCTCCACTCTCACCTTCAACACCAGCCATTAGGATGGTAGACACACACATGCACACACGCGTACACGCGGCCTGTGAGGGGCTAACAGTGAGGGGCATAATGAATCAGTCTAAGATCATCCAACCACTGCAGAGCAAGAGGGGGGTTTGTCCAGAGGGAATATAGACATGTTTGTTTTTCGTATATATTTATTTACAGCAAACATCAAGGATAGCCTAGCCTATAGCCTGCAAAATATGAATGACTGAGTATACTGTAGGGGCGAGGATAAGTACAACAGTGGTTGTAGTGAATAGACTCAGCAGTGATGCTGAGAAACTCATTTCAAGCACACTGTGTGGTGAAACTTCTCTCTCTCCCTCCATCTCCCTCTCCCTTCCCTCATCTCTCTCTCCGTGCCTCCATCTCTCTCTCCCTCCCTCCATCTCTCTCTCTCCCTCCATCTCAATGCCATACAACACTCCTTCCGTGGCCTCCAACTGCTCTTAAACGCTAGTAAAACCAAATGCATGCTTTTCAACCGTTCGCTGCCTGCACCCGCCCACCCGACTAGCATCACTACTCTGGACGGACTTAGAATATGTGGACAACTACAAATACCTAGGTGTCTGGCTAGACTGTAAACTCTCCTTCCAGACTCATATTAAACATCTCCAATCCAAAATCAAATCTAGAATCGGCTTCCTATTTCGCAACAAAACCTCCTTCACTCACGCCGCCAAACATATCCTGGTAAGACTGACTATCCTACCGATCCTCGATTTCGACGATGTAATTTACAAAATAGCTTCCAATACTTTACTCAGCAAACTGGATGCAGTCTATCACAGTGCCATCCGTTTTGTCATCAAAGCCCCTTATACCACCCACCACTGCGACCTGTATGCTCTAGTCGGCTGGCCCTCGCCACATATTCGTCGCCAAACCCACTGGCTCCAGGTCATCTATTACTCTATGCTAGGTAAAGCTCCGCCTTATTTCAGCTCACTGGTCATGATAACAACACCCACCCGTAGGACACACTCCACCAGGTGTATCTCACTGGTCATCCCCAAAGCCAACACCTCCTTTGGCCGCCTTTCCTTCCAGTTCTCTGCTGCCAATGACTGGAACGAATTGCAAACATCGCTGAAGCTGGAGACTTATATTTCCCTCACTAACTTTAAACATCAGCTATCTGAGCAGCTAACCGATCGCTGCAGCTGTACATAGCCCATCTGTAAATAGCCCACCCAATCTACCTACCTCATCCCCATATTGTTTTTTATTTACTTTTCAGCTCTTTTGCACACCAGTATTTCTACTTGCACATCACCATCTGCTCATCAACATCTGCTCATCTATCACCCCAGTGTTAATCTGCTAAATTGTAATTACTTCGCTACTATGGCTTATTTATTGCCTTACCTCCTCACGCCATTTGCACACACTGTATATAGACCTTATTTTAAATTTATTTAGACCTTATTTTAAATTCTATTGTGTTATTGACTGTATGCTTGTTTATTCCATGTGTAACTCTGTGTTGTTGTTTGTGTCGCACTGCTTTGCTTTATCTTGGCCAGGTCGGAGTTGTAAATGAGAAACGGTTCTCAACTGTCTTACCTGGTTAAATAAAGGTGAAATAAAAATAATATAAAAATAAATAAATCTCCTTCTCCCACCTTCCATCTCTCTCTCCCTCCCTTGATCTCCCTCTCCGTGCCTCCATCTCTCTCTCTCTCCGTCCATCTCCCGCTCTCTCCCTCCATCTCTCTCTCTCTCCCTCCATCTCCCTCTGCCACCTTCCATCTGTCTCTCCCTCCCTTGATCTCCCTCTCCGTGCCTCCATCTCTCTCTCTCTCCCTCCATCTCTCTCTCTCCCTCCATCTCTCTCTCTCCCTCCATCTCCCTCTCCCACCTTCCATCTCTCTCTCCCTCCCTTGATCTCCCTCTCCGTGCCTCCATCTCTCTCTCTCTCTCCCTCCATCTCTCTCTCTCTCCATCTCTCTCTCTCCCTCCATCTCTCTCTCTCTCCCTCCATCTCCCTCTGCCACCTTCCATCTGTCTCTCCCTCCCTTGATCTCCCTCTCCGTGCCTCCATCTCTCTCTCTCTCCCTCCATCTCTCTCTCTCTCTCCATCTCTCTCTCTCCCCTCCATCTCTCTCTCTCCCTCCATCTCCCTCTCCCACCTTCCATCTCTCTCTCCCTCCCTTGATCTCCCTCTCCGTGCCTCCATCTCTCTCTCTCTCCCTCCATCTCTCTCTCTCTCCATCTCTCTCTCTCCTCCATCTCTCTCTCCCTCCATCTCCCTCTGCCACCTTCCATCTGTCTCTCCCTCCCTTGATCTCCCTCTCCGTGCCTCCATCTCTCTCTCTCTCCCTCCATCTCTCTCTCTCCCTCCATCTCTCTCTCTCCCTCCATCTCCCTCTGCCACCTTCCATCTGTCTCTCCCTCCCTTGATCTCCCTCTCCGTGCCTCCATCTCTCTCGCTCTCCCTCCATCTCCCTCTGCCACCTTACATCTGTCTCTCCCTCCCTTGATCTCCCTCTCCGTGCCTCCATCTCTCTCTCTCTCCCTCCATCTCTCTCTCTCTCCCTCCATCTCCCTCTCTCTCCTCCATCTCTCTCTCCCTCCATCTCCCTCTGCCACCTTCCATCTGTCTCTCCCTCCCTTGATCTCCCTCTCTGTGCCTCCATCTCTCTCTCTCTCTCTCCCTCCATCTCTCTCTCTCCCTCCATCTCTCTCTCTCTCCCTCCATCTCTCTCTCTCCCTCCATCTCTCTCTCCCTCCATCTCTCTCTCTCTCCCTCCATCTCTCTCTCTCTCTCCCTCCATCTCTCTCTCTCACTCCATCTCTCTCTTTCCCTCCACTTCTCTCTCCCCCTCCATCTCTCCATCTCTCTCTCTCTCCCTCCATCTCTCTCTCTCTCCTTCCATCTCTCTCTCCGTCCATCTCCCGCTCTCTCCCTCCATCTCCCTCTGCCACCTTCCATCTGTCTCTCCCTCCCTTGATCTCCCTCTCCGTGCCTCCATCTCTCTCTTTCTCCATCTCTCTCTCTCTCCCTCCATCTCTCTCTCTCCCTCCATCTCTCTCTCTCTCCCTCCATCTCCCTCTGCCACCTTCCATCTGTCTCTCTCTCTCTGTCTCCCTCTCCCTCCCTCCATCTCTCTCTCACTCCCTTCATCTCCCTCCCCCTCGCTCTCTCATTATATATCTCCTAGTCCTCCATGCTCATTGAGCCCAGTACAGGGAAGAGACAAACAGTGTCTCGGCAGCATTATTTACCCAGAAGTCAAATCTGCCACACATGCTTCCTGCTCCCTTGAAGTGAGACATATCTCTGGGGATCAGCTGGAGGGGACCTGATACAGAGAGGAGGCTGAGGAGGGTCCCTGGCCTGGCCACTGTTGGAATAACACCTCCATGCTGTTTCCACCCAGCACTGACCCAGTCCCCTGCCTGATTCTCAGGCCTGGAATAGGGCTTTGGTGGCTAGGGATGGCTGGGATTTGATGGCGAGAGCTAGACTACATGACCAAAAGTATATGGACACCTGCTCGTCGAACATCTCATTCCAAAATCATGGGCATTAATATGGATTTGGACCCTCCTTTGCTGCTATAATAGCCTCTACTCTTCTGGGAAGGCTTTCCACTAGATGTTGGAACATTGCTGCGGGGACTTATTTCCATTCAGCCACAAGAGCATTAGTGAGTTCGGGCACTTATTTTCGGTGATTACGCCTGGCTCTCACTCGGACTTCCAATCATCCCAAAGGTGTTCGTTGGGGTTGAGGTCAGGTCGCTGTGCAGGCCAGTCAAGTTCTTCCACACCGACCTCTACAAACCATTTATGTATGGTCCTCTCTTTGTGCATGGGGGCATTGTCATGCTGAAACAGGAAAGGGCCTTCCCCAAACTGTTGCCACAAAGTTGTAAGCAGAGAATTGTCTAGAATGTCATTGTATGCTGTAGCGTTAAGATTTCCCTTCACTGGAACGAAGGGGCTTAGCCCGAACCATGAAAAACAGCCCCAGACCTTTATTCCTCCACCAAACCTTACAGTTGGCATCCGCAACCTAGATCCGTCCGTCTGACTACCAGATAGTAAAGCGTGATTCATCACTCCAGAGAACACATTTCTGCTGCTCCAGAGTCCAAAGGTGGCGATTTTTACGCCAAACCAGCCGACCCTGGTCTGCTCGGCCATGGAAACCCATTTCATGAAGATCCCAACGAACAGTTCTTGTGCTGACGTTGCTTCCAGAGGCAGTTTGAAACTCGGTATTGAATGTTGCAACTGAGAACAGACAATTTTTACACACTACACGCTTCAGCAATCGGCGGCCCTACTTTGAGACTGCGCTGTTGATGCTCCTAGAACGTTTTCACTTCGCAATAACAGCACTTACAGTTTCCCGGGGCAGCTCTAGCAGGGCAAAAATGTTACGAACTGACTTGTTGGAAAGGTGGCATCATATGACGATGTCTCGTTGAAAGTCACTAAGCTCTTCAGTAAAGCCATTCTACTGCCAATGTTTGTCTATGGAGATTGCATGAAGGCAACGGGTGTGGCTGAAATAGCCGAATCCACAAATTTGAAGGGGTGTCCACATACTTTTGTATATATATATGTATCTACTCTGCCTGAGAAGATGAGAAAAGAGTGGGGGTGAAAACCATGGGGCCTCCTCTCTCCCCTCTACCATGACAACTCTGCATGGGCCTCTGAGGCAAATGAAGTGGAGGGGAAGAACAACATGAAGGAGGGGGACACAAAGGAGAGATGGCGAGGCTGTGGGGAGGATGGGGGAGGAAGGGGAGGAAGACCCTCCTAGATCCCTATAGCACACAGAGAAGAGAGACAGGGGCCTGGCCCTTTCAAACCAGCAGAGTGTCAATCAGACCAGCCCACGTTAACAATGTTAAGACAGGGCAACTAGGGCTAACGTCCACCCCATAGTGTCAACCCCCCACGCTAGCACCTCCCAGCCTCCACACCTCCCTCAGCCCTCTTGTGACCACATGAATCTGCCTAGTGACAGCCCGCCATCCTGTAATTTGCCAATTTGCACGCATGTCAGAAAGCCAGACCATAGTGAATTAGAGAAACACAGGGGGGAAAGGAGCAAAGAGGAGCAGAGAGATCCACAACAGAAAAGAGGAGAATGGAAATGACTGGAGGAGAGATGGTGGGATTAAGTGCACTTTGAATTTTTTATTTATTTATTTAACCTTTATTTAACCAGGAAGGGCTCATTGAGATTTAAAATCTCTTTTTCAAGAGCGTCCTGGCCAAGATAGGCAGCACCAAGTCATTACAAAAAATTACAGACAGACAACATGAAAAACTACAAGTAATCTAGTAAAAACCATTCATGAATTCACAAGAGTATAACAATATCAAAAACAGCAAATTAAAAACATTGACAGGTCAGGGAATCAGCCTCAAAATCCTTCATCAGTGATTTAAAAACACCAATGAAAGCTGTTTTCACTCTGTGTGTGTGTGTGTGTGTGTGTGTGTGTGTGTGTGTGTGTGTGTGTGTGTGTGTGTGTGTGTGTGTGTGTGTGTGTGTGTGTGTGTGTGTGTGTGTGTGTGTGTGTATCCACTCTGATAGCAGCACCACGTGTGCCATCCATCTTGCTGTGGGCAGGAGTCAGGGAAGTTGAACAATTCTATCTGCTGAGGGGAGAACGGGGGATAAGGGCGATTATGCGTGGCTGAGGCATTCATCTTACAGCATTATCAACACCTTGCTGCTGCAATCTGTCTCCGTTTCAATCCAGCAGGCCACAAATACCTCCTCTCCCCCACATTTACCTCAAACTTCCACCCATCGTTGAGGGTTAGTGTCGAGAATTCATCGTAATTAGCTTTAGGCACTGAAACGCTAACCCACCCTTATGGTGACATGGGGACTCTGAACCAAAAAAATGCCTGATCTCGTACTTTCCACACTTGCACATATACACCCATGAAACCTGTCTACATCTCTATCAGGGACCCAGCCAAGCTTGTCTCCTCCCTGCTGGTGAGAACCATAAAGGAGCAAAAGACCAGAAATACATTTTCTGGATAGTTGGCAGCAAATGTTCCATAACGGTCAGGCTGGGCAACTTTCTAAATTGTATTTATATTTGATGAATATAAAAACGTGAATAAAAGAGGATGGTGTACACACAACACACACCCTAAGGAGGGCTAAGATTGCAAATCCTGTCGCATAAGGCAAAATGGGAAGCAACAGATGTGGTGCCTTACAGCCACTTACAGCCCCAGCCCACACAAACACATGTTAGTTACCAAAATAAACACGCCACATAATCATTCTGCGCTTATACACAAAAATAACAACAAGACAGCCCTTATAAACTCTCCCCGAAAACCACATTCACATACAGCCAACCTTATGAAGCCCAGAATATTATTATGATCATGGTGTCAGTTGGGAATAGTTCAGCGGTGCCTTTGTCTGCCCTTTACACTTGTCCTGCACAATGTTTATGTTCTTAAACAGTCCCCATCAATGATTAACATGTGAAAGAGCTCCTCTCGACTGCCTGAGTGCCTTCAACCAGCCGTGAAAGTGAAAATGAGAGCCAATTCTGTTAAACACTTTACATTATGCCGGCTATTTACCACACTGTTGTACCTTTTAGAGTGGCCCTTTAATGTCACACAAAGTAATCTAGCCTGGGGTATAGTTCACCGGTTCCTTCTACAACCACAGGCCCTACAATCTGTCTTACGTAACAGAACCCACCAAGCATGAGATGTTAGTAGAGTGGGCTAGAAGAACAGTGGGTTTGCTTGTGGCTTTTTAAAAGTTGTGTTATTTACACTAGGGTCAAGAGGTCGTGTGGATACGGAGAATGTGACTGGTTCAGATTGGGGTGTAATTGGTGCTTTGTGTTTGGGCTCGACTAGTGGTAGAACAGTTAGCCTCACACAGAGCCTCCACAACTTTTCCTCCACAGACAACCTTAATGTAAATATCAAATGTAAATATAATAAACCAACCTATCAGCTTCTCTCTTCTTCAGATGTTTGATCCCTCTGTCCTGACCATAAGTGTTTCTACTCTGTCCTGACCATAAGTGTTTCTACTCTGTCCTGACCATAAGTGTTTCTACTCTGTCCTGACCATAAGTGTTTCTACTCTGTCCTGACCATAAGTGTTTCTACTCTGTCCTGACCATAAGTGTTTCTACTGCCAGAGCATAAGGCTCAGTCTTTCATTTATTCATTCATCCAATCATGGTAATAGAAGCAGAGGTCCTCTTTAAAATATATATATTTTTTTATTAAAACAACAACAATACAATAGAAGGACAATTCAAATGGCCGCTACCATCAGTGGGTGCTTTGGTCAGTGGAGCAGAGATCCTATTGCACCCAGCACCAGACTCCTTTTGTAGCATGCAGCAGGATGTCAGTGGATATTACTGGATACTGGATATTACCATGGTAGCTGGGAGGAGAATCATTTTCCATTTCAATGTGACCTCCCCCCCTCCCCCCCCCTCTCTCTTTCCCTCTTTCTCTCTCATTTGCCAAGCTATCGGTCAGACCCAGGAAGGACAGGCCAGACAAACAGATCAAGTTCACATAGTTCCTATTTTCTCTCTTCTGCTGTACAGTTGCTAACAAGTTAACATACACATACAGTTGATAACTAATACCTAATACCCAATTGGTTACACAATGTGCTACCAGATTGCATTCTGACGTTCTACACAACGGTAGAAATACTACATAACAGGGATGGTGAAATATCTAAATAAAGTATCACAGTTACAGCTACACCTTTTCATCCCTTTCCATCATCACATCTATTCATAGTTACAGTGTGCCTGTTAGCATTGTTTAGGGCACCAGAAGTCACTTTCATCATTTAAGGGATTGTTGTAGTTGTGTCATTGGTACAATACAGGGAAGCAGTTTGTCATGGGCCTGACAGACTGCCCATGATGGACTGTTCCACTCTGACATGCTGGGGACCTACACTGTGAAGGAGATGGCCTCATACAGTCACTCTTATACTTGAAACATTATGGGCTGCAAGGTGCACAGGAAGAGCTGTTACAATCAATTGTCTTATGCTATGGCTACATTGCTACAGAAGGGCAAGGCGTCTCTTGTCAAACTGTAATGAAGAGGGTTGATAAAACAATGCCTCCAAAATACATGTGAGTGTGTGTGTGTGTGTATATGTGTGAATGTATGTGTGAATGTGTGTCTGTGTGCATGACGGACAGACAGTGAGAAAGAGCAGAGGTCCTCGATGACACCTCTGACACCATCCTGTAGGCATCGGGCCAAGCAGGCTCTCCTGTCCTGCCCACTGAAACCATCGGTACAACAGACCAGAAAACAAAGAGACAGACAGACAGACAGACAGACAGACAGACAGACAGACAGACAGACAGACAGACAGACAGACAGACAGACAGACAGACAGACAGACAGACAGACAGACAGACAGACAGACAGACAGACAGACAGACAGACAGACAGACAGACAGACAGACTCTCCTGTCCTGCCCACTGAAACTAACCATACAACAGACCAGAAAACAAAGAGAAAGACAGACAGTCAGACAGACTCTCCTGTCCTGCCCACTGAAACTAACCCTACAACAGACCAGAAAACAAAGAGACAGACAGACAGACAGACAGACTCTCCTGTCCTGCCCTGCCCACTGAAACTAACCCTACAACAGACCAGAAAACAAAGAGACAGACAGACAGACTCCCTACCCAATCAAACAGACCCACAATCGAGCAGAAAACACGGAGGCAGACAGACATGCAGGCAGACAGATAGACAGGCAGGCTGTTGTGTCCCCTTCTGTCCCGTCCTCCCTGCCCTATGAAACAGAATCCAGAACAGACCAGAAAACAGAAAGGCAGGCAGACCAGGAAGGCAACCTAATCACTACTACATTAGCACTCTTCATACTGTAGGTTGATAAATGAAGCCATTGTTGTGTGATTATCACAGTTATTCATAGCCTGCTCACTATGGGGATGGTGCATTTGTTGCATTACATAGAAGCAGACACTGTTTCCCTGTCACTGTGGATTACGGCCCAGACCACTGACATTTATAAACACTAGGTCATCTGGCTCCGCTGTACTTAGAGTGTTATTAAATTGTCATTATTTTGGTAGCAACTAAGCTCTGACGGTGATTAATTGAACGCAATTAAGTGACGGAGGATAACTCCCATTTATAATGCTCCTTTTACAGAAGAAATTAATCACAGACACATTGCAATAAAATGCCATTTGGCTGTGCTAAGCTTTTGCATTAGTGAGATTTTCTCCAATACAAACCACAGGAGTTATGGTAACGTATTATCTTTTCATTATTTCTGGTGACACCATTATAAAGAATGATTTAGAGGGCTTGCCAACGTCATGCTGTACGTGTGCTGTATGTGTCTCTATGTGTGTGTGTGAGTGTGTGTGTGTGTGTGTGTGTGTGTGTGTGTGTGTGTGTGTGTGTGTGTGTGTGTGTGTGTGTGTGTGTGTGTCTGTCTGTCTGTCTGTCTGTCTGTCTGTCTGTCTGTCTGTCTGTCTGTCTGTCTGTCTGTCTGTCTGTCTGTCTGTCTGTCTGTCTGTCTGTCTGTCTGTCTGTCTGTCTGTCTGTCTGTCTGTCTGTCTGTCTGTCTGTCTGTCTGTCTGTCTGTCTGTCTGTCTGTCTGTAAGTGTGTAAGTGTGTGTAAGTGTGTGTAAGTGTGTGTAAGTGTGTGTGTCCATGCATACGAGTGTGTTTGTTAAATATGTTTATGTACAGGCTTCAGGAATACAGGAGAATCAACAGTCTGTTCTGCTGAGCGTCAGGCCTTAAAAAATCTAGCCTGGGTCTTCACTAGGAGCATGGGTCTTCACTAGGGTTTAATATTTTACCGGTATTTTACAAATGTTCAATCCCGAGAATAAATCACTTTTCTCCCTGGTACTTCCCTACAAAACCCAGTGTCTAAAGTGTCTAAAGCATATAAATATGTCTGGATTTGATTTGAGCTTTGATCAGCATGAAAATGAAAAACTAATTCTACCTGTGTCACGTTCCTGACCTGTTTTCTGTTGTTTGGTATGTGTTTAATTGGTCAGGGCGTGAGTTTTGGGTGGGTAGTCTATGTTATGTGTTTTCTATGTTGGGTTAATGGGTTGCCTGGTATGGCTCTCAATTAGAGGCAGGTGTTTGGCGTTTCCTCTGATTGAGAGTCATATTAAGGTAGGTTGTTTCACATTGTTTGTTGTGGGTGGTTGTCTTCCGTGTCAGTACATGTTACCACACGGGACTGTTTCGGTTTGTCTGTTCCTGTTCGTGAGTTCTTCGTTTCATGTAAGTTCGTAAGTTTAGGTCTGTTTAGTTCGTTTCGTTATTTTGTATTTCTAAAGTGTTATTTCGTGTTTCGTCGTTTTGTCTAATAAATCATTATGTCAACATACCTCGCTGCGTGTTGGTCTGATCCATGCTCCTCCTCATCCGAGGAGGAGGAATATGACGACGATCGTTACAGAACCACCCACCAAACCCAGATCAAGCAGCGGGTTAACGGACAGCAACGACAGCAGCAGTGGGTCAAGGAGGATTGGACATGGGAAGAGATTCTGGACGGAGAAGGACCCTGGGCAGAGCCAGAGGAGTGTCGCCGTCCCAAGGCGGAGCTGGAGGCATCTAAAGCGGAGAGGCGACGATATGAGGAGGCAGCACGGAAGCAAGGCTGGAAGCCCGCAAGTACAACCCAAAAATTTCTTGGGGGGGGGCTAAAGGGTAGTGTGGCGAAGTCAGGTAGGAGACCTGCGCCAACTTCCCGGGCTTACCGTGGAGAGCGAGAGTACGGGCAGACACCGTGTTACGCAGTAGAGCGCATGGTGTCTCCTGTACGTGTTCATAGCCCGGTGCGGGTTATTCCACCTCCCCGCACTAGCCGGGCTAGAGTGAGCATTGAGCCAAGTGCCATGAAGCCGGCTCAACATATCTGGCCTCCAGTACGTCTCCTCGGGCCGGTGTACATGGCACCAGCCTTACGCATGGTGTCCCCGGTTCGCCAACACAGCCCAGTGCGGGTTATTCCACCTCCCCGCACTGGACGGGCTACGGGGAGCATGCAACCAGGTAAGGTTGGGCAGGCTCAGTGCTCAAAGGAGCCAGTACGCCTGCACGGTCCGGTATATCCGGCGCCACCTTCCCGCCCCAGCTCAGTACCACCAGTGCCTACACCACGCACCAGGCTTCCAGTGCGTCTCCAGAGCCCTGTTCCTCCTCCACGCACTCTCCCTGTGGTGCGTGTCTCAAGCTCAGTGCCTCCAGTTTCGGCACCACGCATCAAGCCTCCTGTGCGTCTCCAGAGCCCTGTACGCACTGTTCCTTCTCTCCGCACTCGCCCTGAGGTGCGTGCCGTCAGCCCGGTACCTCCAGTTCCGGTACCACGCACCAGGCCTATAGTGCGCATCGAGAGTCCAGTGTGCCCTGTTCCTGCTCCCCGCACTAGCCTTGAGGTGCGTGTCTCCAGTCCGGTACCACCAGTTCCGGCACCACGCACCAGGCCTACTGTGCGCCTCAGCAGGCCGACTGAGCCATCTGTCTGCCCAGCACCGTCGGAGCCATCCGTCTGCCCAGCGCCGTCTGAGCCATCCGTCTGCCCAGCGCCTTCTGAGCCATCCGTCTGCCCAGCGCCTTCTGAGCCATCCGTCTGCCCAGCGCCTTCTGAGCCATCCGTCTGCCCAGCGCCTTCTGAGCCATCCGTCTGCCCAGCGCCTTCTGAGCCATCCGTCTGGCCAGCGCCTTCTGAGCCATCCGTCTGCCACGAGCCATTAGAGCCGCCCGTCTGTCCCGAGCCATTAGTGAAGGTTCCTTCTCTCCGCACTCGCCCTGAGGTGCGTGCCGTCAGCCCGGTACCTCCAGTTCCGGTACCACGCACCAGGCCTATAGTGCGCATCGAGAGTCCAGTGTGCCCTGTTCCTGCTCCCCGCACTAGCCTTGAGGTGCGTGTCTCCAGTCCGGTACCACCAGTTCCGGCACCACGCACCAGGCCTACTGTGCGCCTCAGCAGGCCGACTGAGCCATCTGTCTGCCCAGCACCGTCGGAGCCATCCGTCTGCCCAGCGCCGTCTGAGCCATCCGTCTGCCCAGCGCCTTCTGAGCCATCCGTCTGCCCAGCGCCTTCTGAGCCATCCGTCTGCCCAGCGCCTTCTGAGCCATCCGTCTGCCCAGCGCCTTCTGAGCCATCCGTCTGCCCAGCGCCTTCTGAGCCATCCGTCTGCCCAGCGCCTTCTGAGCCATCCGTCTGCCACGAGCCATTAGAGCCGCCCGTCTGTCCCGAGCCATTAGAGCCGTCCGTCAGTCAGGAGCCGCTAGAGCCGTCCGTCAGTCAGGAGCCGCCAGAGCCGCCAGCCAGTCAGGAGCTGCCAGAGCCGCCATCCAGTCAGGAGCTGCCAGAGCCGCCAGCCAGTCAGGAGCTGCCAGAGCCGCCAGCCAGTCAGGAGCTGCCAGAGCCGCCAGCCAGTCAGGAGCTGCCAGAGCCGCCAGCCAGTCAGGAGCTGCCAGAACCGCCAGCCAGTCAGGAGCTGCCAGAGCTGCCCTACAGTCATGAGCTGCCCTCCAGTCATGAGCTGCCCTCCAGTCATGAGCTGCCCTCCAGTCATGAGCTGCCCTCCAGTCATGAGCTGCCCTACAGTCATGAGCTGCCCTACAGTCATGAGCTGCCCTCCAGTCATGAGCTGCCCTCCAGTCATGAGCTGCCACTCAGTCCGGAGCTGCCACTCAGTCCGGAGCTGCCACTCAGTCCGGAGCTGCCACTCAGTCCGGAGCTGCCACTCAGTCCGGAGCTGCCACCCAGTCCGGAGCTGCCACCCAGTCCGGAGCTGCCACTCAGTCCGGAGCTGCCATTAGTACAGAGTTGTTCCTCTGTCCTAAGCTACCTCTCTGTCCGGAGCTACCTCTCTGTCCGGAGCTACCTCTCTGTCCTGAGCTACCTCTCTGTCCTGAGCTACCTCTCTGTCCTGAGCTACCTCTCTGTCCTGAGCTGTCTCCTCTATGTAGGAGGGGCCTTAGTGAAGGTTCCTGGACCATGGTCGGGGGCGAGGGTCGCCACTCAAAGGACGCGAAGGAGAGGGACAAAGACAGTGGTGGAGTGGTGTCCTCGTCCACCGCCGGAGCCGCCACCGCGGACAGATGCCCACCCAGACCCTCCCCTTGAGTTGTAGGGGTGCGCCCGGAGTTCGCACCTTGAGGGGGGGGTTCTGTCACGTTCCTGACCTGTTTTCTGTTGTTTGGTATGTGTTTAATTGGTCAGGGCGTGAGTTTTGGGTGGGTAGTCTATGTTATGTGTTTTCTATGTTGGGTTAATGGGTTGCCTGGTATGGCTCTCAATTAGAGGCAGGTGTTTGGCGTTTCCTCTGATTGAGAGTCATATTAAGGTAGGTTGTTTCACATTGTTTGTTGTGGGTGGTTGTCTTCCGTGTCAGTACATGTTACCACACGGGACTGTTTCGGTTTGTCTGTTCCTGTTCGTGAGTTCTTCGTTTCATGTAAGTTCGTAAGTTTAGGTCTGTTTAGTTCGTTTCGTTATTTTGTATTTCTAAAGTGTTATTTCGTGTTTCGTCGTTTTGTCTAATAAATCATTATGTCAACATACCTCGCTGCGTGTTGGTCTGATCCATGCTCCTCCTCATCCGAGGAGGAGGAATATGACGACGATCGTTACAACCTGAGCCTGATGAGCCATACATCTACAATTGTAGAATGGCGCCGGAGAGGATGGCTGACATTTTACGTGCTCCTAACCAACTGTGTTATTTTGTTAATTTTTTTGCATTGTTGGTAACTTATTTTTTAAACTTATTTTGTACATAATGTTGCCGCTACCGTCTCTTATGACCTAAAATAACTTCTGTACATCAGAACAGCGATTACTCACCACGAACTAGTAGAAGCTTTTTCCATTAACTAGTCCGACGTGTCCGACGTGAAGGATATACTGCTTTCCCGGGAAAAGGCCCAAATCCTTGTCATTTGAGTGAAGATAAGAAGAAGAAAAAAGGGGCGGAGGTCGGGCTGCCTTCTGAGAATTTGTAGGCAAGCGAGTAAAACCCCACTGCCATCCGTTCTATTTGCAAACATGCAATCATTGAAAATAAAAATCGATGACCTACGAGCAAGATTAAACTACCAACGGGACTTTAAAAACTGCAATATCTTATGTTCACTGAGTCGTGGCTGAATGACGATATGAACAACATACAGCTGGCGGGTTTTACATTGTATCGGCAGGATAGAACAGCAGCTTCTGGTAAGACAAGGGGTGGCGGTCTATGTATATTTGTAAACAACAGCTGGTGCACAATATCGAAGGAAGTCTCGAGGGTTTGCTCGCCTGAGGTAGAGTATCTCATGATAAGCTGTAGACCACACTATCTACCAAGAGTTTTCATCTGTATTTTTCGTAGCTGTCTATATACCACCATAGACCGTTGCTGGCACTAAGACCGCACTCAATGAGCTGTATAACGTCATAAGCAAACATGAAAACGCTCATCCAGAGGAGGCACTCCTAGTGAAAAGGGATTTTAATGCAGGGAAACTTAAGTCCGTTTTACCACATTTCCACCAGCATGTTAAATGTGCAAAAAAACTCTAGACCACCTTTACTCCACACACAGGGACGTGTACAAAGCTCTCCCTCGCCCTCCATTTGGAAAATCTGACCATAATTCTAACCTCCTGATTCCTGCTTACAAGAAAAATGTAAGCAGGAAGCACCAGTGACTCGGTCAATAAAAAATTGGTCAGATGAAGCAGACGCTAAGCTACAGGACTGTTTTGCTAGCACAGACTGGAATATGTTCCGGGATTTTTCCGATGTCATTGAGGAGTACACCACATCAGTCACTGGCTTCATCAATAAGTGCATCGGTGACATCGTCTCCACAGCAACTTTACGTACATACCCCAAGAGATTCCATGGATTACAGGCAACATCCGCACTGAGCTAAAGGGTAAGCGGGACTCTAACCCGGATGCTTATAAGAAATCCCGCTGTTCCCTCCGACGAACCATCAAACAGGCGAAGCGTCAATACAGGACCATGATCGAATCATACTACACCGGCTCCGACGCTTGTCGGATGTGGCAGTGCTTGCAAACTATTACAGACTACAAAGGGAAGCACAGCCGAGAGGTGCCCAGTGACACAAGCCTACCAGACGAGCTAAATTACTTCTATGCTCGCTTTGAGGCAAGTAACACTGAAACATGCATGAGAGCATCAGCTGTTCTGGACGACTGTGTGATCACACTCTCCATAGCCGATGTGAGTAAGACCTTTAAACAGGTCAACATTCACAAGGCCGCAGGGCCAGACGGATTACAAGGACGTGTACTGTGAGCATGCACTGACCAACTGGAAAGTGTGTTCACTGACATTTTCAACATCTCCCTGTCTGAGTCTTTAATACCAACATGTTTCAAGCAGACCACCATAGTCTCTGTGTCCAAGAACACTAAGGTAACCTGCCTAAATGACTACAGACCCGTAGCACTTAGGTGTGTAGCAATGAAGTGCTTTGAAAGGCTAGTCATTGCTCACATCAACACCATTATCCCAGAAACCTTAGACCCACTCCAATTTGCGTACCGCCCTAACAGATCCACAGATGATGCAATCTCTATTGCACTCTACACTGCCCTTTCAGACCTGGACAAAAGGAACACCTATTTGAGAATGCTATTCATTGACTACAGCTCACTGTTCAACACCATAGTGCCCTCAAAGATCATCACTAAGCTAAGGACCCTGGGACTAAACACCTCCCTCTGCAACTGGATCCTAGACTTCCTGACGGGCTGCCCTCAGGTGGTAAGGGTAGGTAACAACACATCCGCCACGCTGATCCTCAACACGGGGGCCCTTCAGGGGTGCGTGCTCAGTCCCCTCATGTACTCCCTGTTCACTCATGACTGCCAGGCACGACTCCAACACCCTCATTAAGTTTGCTGATGACACAAAAGGAGTAGGCCTGATCCCCGACAATGACGGGACAGTCTATAGGGAGGAGGTCAGAGACCTGGCCGTGTGGTGCCAGGACAACAACCTCTCCCTCAACGTGATCAAGACAAAGGAGATGATTGTGGACTACAGGAAAAGGAGGCCCCCATTCTCATTGATGGGGCTGTAGTGGAGCAGGTTGAGAGCTTCAAGTTCCTTGGTGTCCACATCACCAACAAACTAACATGGTTCGAGCACACCAAGACAGTCGTGAAGAGGGCACGACAAAACCTATTCCCCCTCAGGAGACTGAAAAGGTTTGACATGGGTCCTCAGTTCCTCAAAAGTTCCTCTACAGCTGCACCATCGAGAGCATGCTGACTGGCTGCATCACTGCCTGGTATGGCAACTGCTCAGCCTCCGACCGCAAGGCACTACAGAGAGTACTGCGTATGGCCGAGAACATCACTGGGGCCAAGCTTCCTGCCATCCAGGACCTCTATACCAGGCAGTGTCAGAGGAAGGCCCTAAAAATTGTCAAAGACTCCAGCCACCCTAGTCATAGACTGTTCTCTCTGCTACCACACAGCAAGCAGTACCGGAGCGCCAAGTCTAGGTCCAAGAGGCTTCTAAACAGCTTCTACCAAGCCATAAGACTCCTGAACATCCAATCAAATGGCTACCCAGACTATTTGCATTGCCCCCCCTTTTACACTGCTCCTTCTCTCTGTTATTATCTATGCATAGTCACTTTAATAACTTTACCTGCATGTACATATTACCTCAATTACCTCAACTAACCAGTGCCCCTGCACATTGACTCTGTACCGGTACCCCTGTATATGGCCTCGCTATTGTTATTTTACTGCTGCTCTTTAATTATTTGTTACTTTTATTTCTTATTCTTAAAAACAAATGCTTTGTTGGTTAGGGCTTGTAAGTAAGCATTTCTCTGTAAGGTAAGGTAACCTGTTGGATTCGGCGTATGTGACACAATAGAGACACAATAGAGAAACGCCATGGTAAAGCCTACAGAATAAAAGAGACATGTACACAGGCCAGTGGGGTCGATACACAGGGTCTAGGATCCAGGGGTGCAACTTTCACTGGGGATGGGGCATGTCCCCCCCACATTCTGAAATTTAATTTTTGTCCTCCCCAGTTTTATCATTGGAATGTGATACAAAAGGCGGCCTCCGAGCGGTCGGGTAGGCTGTTTGGAGTGTTTCTGTAGGATCTGATCTCTACATACGGTCTCTGTCAAAAGGGAACCCAGAAGAGACACAAGGTCATAGCATGAAAATGAAAGGTGGAGTGATGATTTAACCCATTACGGTTGTACCACCATGTGAAACCCAGAGTTTTTCTCCAGCCAGTATGTCTTTGAGGGATGAGGACTTACAGTAAAGTTCACCAGGAGAGGCCTCTTCCTCTTCATCTCCTAAAATGGCATCTCAGCTGAGATCGTTCACTGGCTGGCACAAGCTGGCATGCAACACTGAGCTCAAAGGTCTCATCACAACTTCTTAATGAGGACACAGGATTTTGTGTTTGCATTCCTCTTCCTCTTCCCCCTCCATCCTCCACCCTCACCCCGCTCACCCTACTCCCCTGAGAGCCCTGCAATTCCCACATGACGCCTCTCGACGGTTGCCCACTCGCCTGAATTTGGAGTTTCGGTTCTTGAATTAGCATCCTTCATGATGTTTTGCTTTAGTGACCCCAGCACCGGCTGAAGTGGGAGCGGGTGTGGGGTACGCCATGTCACCAAGTGTGTGTGTATGTGTGTGTGTGTGTGTTGGGGGGGTCTCAGAGATTTACTGTATTGGCTCACACGGACGATGCCCCCCCCCCCCCCCCCCCCCCGCCTCTGTGGTTTCAAACAAACTCTTGTTATTTCAGCTTCAGTGAGAGCTGAGCAGGATCTCGACAGAAAGCCTACCTGCCACTGAGCCTCAAGGGAATGGGCGGCCAGTCAGTAGCCCTAAACACCTCTCCCCCAACTACCCTTCCATCCCTCCCTCCATCCCTCCCTCCCTCCACGTTAGGCCCCGGCGGCAGGTATGTATTTTGGAAGAGACCCCTGGTGATTTGATGGACGTGAGAGTTTGAAATGAAAACACACACAGCACAGCACCCTGTCAGGGACCGGTAGACAAAGCCCCAACACAGATGGAGATAGGAAACGGAACAAGAAAAAATGCTTGTCTTTATTGAGGTTTTCCTTTCAATAACTTGACTCTAAAGATAGACGTTTTGAACTAGTTTCTCTATTCTGGGGTTTTGGTCATGTAGATAACCTCCAAAGAATAAAAACTGACTACAGCTGGAGTGGTGTTGCTTTAAATCATATCACGTCTTGGTTCTTGTACACACACACACACACACGCACACACACACACACACACACACACACACACACACACACACACACACACACACACACACACACACACACACACACACACACACACACACACACACACACACACACACACACACACACACACACACACACACACACACACACACACACACACACACACACACACACACACAGGCCAAGAGATAACCATGAGGAAACATGATAACAGGAATGAATGCAATTCAATTCACCAGAAGAGACGAACCAGGCCACACACAGGCCTCTGTCCCTGAGGAATTAGTGAGCCTCACACTGCTATCCCTTCTCCATTTATCCTGTTCTCCTTTCACCCTCCACTCGTTTCATAGAAGAGAAAAATAAATGGAGGAGCTGAGCTTGTGTGTGCGTGTGTGTGTACACGTGTGTGTGTGTGCATGTGTGTGTGCATGCGTGCGTGTGTGTGTGTGTGCATGTGTGTATGTGTGTCGAATTCACTGCTGGATGATCAGGCACACTCCGTCCAGCCCCTCCATAACTCACCCTCCCTGATAAAGTGAGCAACGGAATCGCTTCCTGTGACTGCTCCTCATTCAAATGGCATGGCGTGGTAAACAAATCAGGCCTGTGGTTATCCATGTAGCGGTCAGATAAGAGGGGAAGAGAAGAGGGACCTCCAGAGTAATGGATCATGCCGGGGGCTCCCAGCCCTCTCCCCAGCACAGCCCGGCCTCCCTGGGATAATAAACAGCAGTGCAGCAGGGGGCCAGATAAGAGCCATCACTCACACTGGCTTCACTGATAAGACACAGACGCTCTCTGTCACCCACCTTGACATTTGTTTTTCATTCCATCTCCTCAAACCAACCTGGAAAGTCAACCTGTTTCTTCTCATGTCATCAAGGGGCACCTCTCCACTCAGGTTTACCCAGGCCGCAGTGCATCTCCCTGGGATTGAGTTTGATGACTGTCAGGTGACTGAATGACTCACCGGATCATGTTGAACAGGTCATGAATGGACTGGAGAGTGGAGTTATTTAATTCATTGTTTTCATTCATAATAAAGTATGTTGACATGCACATTCAAATGCTCTGTCTAAATACCCTGGGCTAGGGTTATGTTTAGGGTTATGGTTAAGGTTATAGTTAGGGTTATGGTTAGGGTTATGATTAGGGTTATGGCTAGGGTTATGTTTAGGGTTATGGATAAGGTTATAGTTAGGGTTATGGTTAGGGTTATGGTTAGGGTTATGTTTAGGGTTATGGTTAGGGTTATGGTTAGGGTTATGGTTAGGGTTATGATTAGGGTTATGGTTAGGGTTATGTTTAGGGTTATGTTTAGGGTTATGTTTAGGGTTATGATTAAGGTTATGGTTAGGGTTATAGTTAGGGTTATGATTAGGGTTATGGTTAGGGTTATGATTAGGGTTATGATTAGGATTATGGTTAGGGTTATGTTTAGGGTTATGTTTAGGGTTATGATTAGGGTTATGGTTAGGGTTATGATTAGGGTTATGGTTAGGGTTATGTTTAGGGTTATGGTTAAGGTTATAGTTAGGGTTATGTTTAGGGTTATGATTAAGGTTATGGTTAGGGTTACGATTGTGGACATGAAGCTAGGGTTAGGGTTGAACCAGGATGTGGACATGAAGCTAGGGTTAGGGTTGAACCAGGATGTGGACATGAAGCTAGGGTTAGATTTGAACCAGGATGTGGACATGAAGCTAGGGTTAGGTTTGAACCAGGATGTGGACATGAAGCTAGGGTTACGGTTGAACCAGGATGTGGACATGAAGCTAGGGTTAGGGTTGAACCAGGATGTGGACATGAAGCTAGGGTTAGGGTTGAACTGGGATGTGGACATGAAGCTAGGGTTAGGTTTGAACCAGGATGTGGACATGAAGCTAGGGTTAGGGTTGAACCAGGATGTGGACATGAAGCTAGGGTTAGGGTTGAACCAGGATGTGGACATGAAGCTAGGGTTAGGTTTGAACCAGGATGTGGACATTAAGCTAGGGTTCTGTATTGTGTTTTCACCTAGAAGCTAATGTGTTGTGGTACACCCTCATGAGACATACTAGCAGAATGTTTACCTGAGGGTTTCATTCGACCTCATATTTCAGTCTAACAGAGGGATTGGGTGAGGCTCACCATAAGAAACTACAGAATACCTACCAGTACACCAGAGGTTCTTACCTTTCTAGCTGGCTATTAAGTTGAGCTTAGGCATCAATCAAACCAAAATCTCCTCGAACAAAAATCTTAAGTTGCAAGTCGTAAATAATGCTTTGGAGACTAATATTTCTGACAGGGGTACACAGAATAAATATTTAAGTAATTTTACCTTTTGGCACTTTTAATTCCCTGAAAACGCAGAGGCCTATCAGGCTGTAGAGTCAGCGTAGTAAATCTAGCCTGCCCTAACGCTGGCTCCTCCGGTCACTGAGGAGTCAGTAGATTTGAGAAGGTATAAAACGGTTACTTTATGGCTGTCCCAATTGTTGTACCTTAGAGTTATGTGCATTGTATTACCTCTAATGAAGGGCGTAAATTCTCAGTTTTACAACCAGACTTTTACGAGGGAGGGAAATTGTAAAACACACGCTTTTTGCGTTACCCATGTTTGTCACCAGAGCTGTGGGGTTCAGACTGCTACACACACTATTTTCATTATGGAGGGCCGGGGAGAGAGGGGCCTCTGTCTGACTGGAGTAATGGGTCCCGGACCGTGAGAGAGAGAGAGGGTCACACTGGATCTCATCCACTGGTCACGGATGACATTTAACAGACAGGGTCTGCACTTCCTGTGATCAGAACCACATTAATTACCGACCTAATCCACAGGCCTCACAAATCTCTTCTTCTTCTCTTCTTCTGCTGGGGATTCAGGGATGTGCTTTTGCACCTGATAGTTGTGGGGCACTTTTTCCTTGACCTGACCTCATATCTCAACTCAGATGTTAGCGCTACCTCTAAACATGCGTTCCCTGTATACCAATGGTGTGTGTGTGTGTGTGTGTGTGTGTGTGTGTGTGTGTGTGTGTGTGTGTGTGTGTGTGTGTGTGTGTGTGTGTGTGTGTGTGTGTGTGTGTGTGTGTGTGCATTTAAAGCAGAGTTGGGGTCAATTCTGAATTGAGTTGCAAATTGCCCATTAATTCAATTCCAATTATATTCTTGAATTTGAATTAAATTTGAATTGCCCACACCCCACAGAATTTGAATTAAATTAAATCGAATTAAATAAAATTATTCACCATAGAAATACCATAGAAATCATGTATGGTTATCAATACCATGTAGCATAAGTTTGAAACGTTTCATTTTTAAAACTCCTAAAACATTTTGAAATTACAGTGGTCTAGATCAAGCACTGCAGTATGGAAGGGAACAATCTAACATCTTGTGACAAAGAAAACTACTGTTTGACAAATTAACAATCAAATTGATAATAGAAAAGGTATGTGTATTATTTTCATTAATAGGTGGCAAATCATTTAGATTAAAAATTAAATTAATGAGAACTTCATGTCTCAGTTGAATTGCTTATTTAATGTGGGTTTGGCAGATTCAAATTCATGTTTTGAATTGAATTAAATTCAGAAATTCTTAATTGTCCCCAACCCTGACTCTAAAGGCTATTCTAGATGGGAGTCAAGGTAATTGTAACGGCGGCCTTCCCTCTCTTCACTAGAAGAGGGGGTGAAACAGGGATCGGACCAACACGCAGCGTAGCCAGTGCTCAACATGTTTAATTAACAAAACACTAAACAAATACAAAATAACAAAAGTGGCAAACCGATACAGACCTATCTGGTGCAGAATACAAACACAGAGACAGGAAACAACCACCCACAATCCCCAACACAAAACAAGCCACCTATATATGATTCTCAATCAGGGACAACGATTGACAGCTGTCTCTGATTGAGAACCATATTAGGCTGAACACAGAAACAGACGAACTAGACACACAACATAGAATTCCCACCCAGCTCACGTCCTGACCAACACTAAACAAGCAAAACACATAAGAACTCTGGTCAGGACGTTACAGTACCCCCCCCCCCTGAGGTGCGGACTCCGAACGCACCCCTAAAACTCAAGGGGAGGGTCTGGGTGGGCATCTGTCCGCGGTGGCGGCTCCGGCGGTGGACGAGGACACCACTCCACCACTGTCTTTGTCCCCCTCCTTAGCGTCCTTTGAGTGGCGACCCTCGCCCACGACCTTGGCCTAAGAATCCTCCCCAAGGCCCCCACATGATTTAGGAGGTAGCTCAGGACAGAGAGGTAGCTCAGGACAGAGAGGTAGCTCAGGACAGAGAGGTAGCTCAGGACAGAGAGGTAGCTCAGGACAGAGAGGTAGCTCAGGACAGAGGGGCAACTCCGGACAGAGAGGCAGCTCAGGACGAATGGCAGCTCCGGACTGAATGGCAGCTCCGGACTGAATGGCAGCTCCGGACTGAATGGCAGGTCCGGACTGAATGGCAGCTCCGGACTGAATGGCAGCTCCGGACTGAGTGGCAGCTCCAGACTGAGTGGCAGCTCATGACTGAGTGGCAGCTCATGACTGAGTGGCAGCTCATGACTGTAGGGCAGCTCATGACTGGAAGGCCGCTCATGACTGGAAGGCAGCTCATGACTGGAAGGCAGCTCATGACTGGAAGGCAGCTCATGACTGGAAGGCAGCTCATGACTGGAGGGCAGCTCATGACTGGAAGGCAGCTCATGACTGGAAGGCAGCTCATGACTGGAGGGCAGCTCATGACTGGAGTGCAGCTCATGACTGGAAGGCAGCTCATGACTGGAGTGCAGCTCATGACTGGAAGGCAGCTCATGACTGGAGGGCAGCTCATGACTGAGTGGCAGCTCATGACTGAGTGGCAGCTCATGACTGAGTGGCAGCTCATGACTGTAGGGCAGCTCATGACTGTAGGGCAGCTCATGACTGTAGGGCAGCTCATGACTGTAGGGCAGCTCATGACTGGAGGGCAGCTCCTGACTGGAGTGCAGCTCATGACTGGAAGGCAGCTCATGACTGGAGGGCAGCTCATGACTGGAGGGCGGCTCTGGCAGCTCCTGACTGGCTGGCGGCTCTGGCAGCTCCTGACTGGCTGGCGACTCTGGCAGCTCCTGACTGGCTGGCGGCTCTGGCAGCTCCTGACTGGCTGGCGGCTCTGGCAGCTCCTGACTGGCTGGCGGCTCTGGCAGCTCCTGACTGGCTGGCGGCTCTGGCAGCTCCTGACTGGCTGGCGGCTCTGGCGGCTCCTGACTGACTGACGGCTCTAGCGGCTCCTGACTGGCGGACAGCTCTAATGGCTCGGGACAGACGGGCGGCTCAGATGGCGCTGGGCAGACGGATGGCTCAGATGGCGCTGGGCAGACGGATGGCTCAGATGGCGCTGGGCAGACGGATGGCTCAGATGGCGCTGGGCAGACGGATGGCTCAGATGGCGCTGGGCAGACGGATGGCTCAGATGGCGCTGGGCAGACAGATGGCTCAGATGGCGCTGGGCAGACGGATGGCTCAGATGGCGCTGGGCAGACGGATGGCTCAGATGGCGCTGGGCAGACGGATGGCTCAGATGGTGCTGGGCAGGCAGGCAGCTCAGACGGTGTTGGGCAGACGGCCGACTCTGACCTGCTGAGGCGCACAGTAGGCCTGGTGCGTGGTGCCGGAACTGGTGGTATCGGACTGGAGACACACACCTCAAGGCTAGTGCGGGGAACAGGAACAGGGCACACTGGACTCTCGAGGCGCACTATAGGCCTGGTGCGTGGTACCGGAACTGGAGGTAGTGGGCTGAGGGCACGCACCTCAGGGCGAGTGCGGGGAGAAGGAACAGTGCGTACAGGGCTCTGGAGACGCACAGGAGGCTTGGTGCGTGGTGCCGGAACTGGAGGTACTGGGCTGGAGACACGCACCATAGGGAGAGTGCGTGGAGGAGGAACAAGCCTCTGGAGACGCACTGGAAGCCTGGTGCGTGGTGTAGGCACTGGTGGTACTGGGCTGGGGCCACGCACCATAAGGCGAGTGCGGGGTGCTGGAACTGGAGGAAATGGGCTGGGGCGGGAAGGTGGCGCCGGATATACCGGACCGTGCAGGCGTACTGGCTCCCTTGAGCACTGAGCCTGCCCAACCTTACCTGGTTGAATGCTCCCCGTAGCCCGGGGAGTGGGTTGCACAGATTTTTACTGCCCTGCCAGGCGCACGTCACAACACCCCGCTCAGCGAGGTTAAATAAGTTAGAAAAAAACAAGGAAACTGATCTGTAAGCAAGCACCTTTTATATGTGCATTTTAAGTGATATAATTCGGTATGTGTCGACGTGTGTTGTATAATAACGCATAAGATCAACATAATTCAAAACTATGCAAATGCTACAGCCCCCTCTGTCATAATGGGTAATCTGTCTGACAGAACATGGAAGCTTTGTGGGGAGGAGACAGTTGACAGACACTGGGATCCAAGAGAGAGAGAGACAGAGACAGAGAGGGTGAGAGAGAGAGAGAGAGAGAGAGAGAGAGAGAGAGAGAGAGAGAGAGAGAGAGAGAGAGAGAGAGAGAGAGAGAGTGAAAGAGAGTGAAAGAGACGTAAGGTTGACTAATCAAGCAATTAAATGGGAGGTGATTATGTCATCATTTCTGGGCTCCTGTCTCTCCATCTATAAAGGTCCTGCTACATTTCACATTCACTCACCTAAATGAATGAATAAGGAGGAGCTAAAAGTGGATTGAAATATCTCGCTGGGACATTCTGCTTCTCAAACACTCCTTATCTCCCCACATTCAGCCCTGTTAATATGATGATGAACAATATTTCATGAAGGGCAACTCAATGTGTCTGCTCTGTAGAGGGCCCAGGCTCCCTCTGTCTCCTCTCCGTGCCCTCGTCTGTCTTTTGTACCCCTCTTTTCCAAAAGGGGAGGGAGGGAGGGAAAAGAGAGAGAGGAGGGGAAGGGGGTAAAGATAAGCACCACCAACACTTTCTCCCTCTTTTTTCAGACACCATTTCACCCATTTTCTCCCCCTATCACATCTCTTTGACTTTCAAACATTTTCATACCAATAATCGGGCAATTTCCCTACACGCTAATCCATCAAAGCAGAGGATGGGGCTAATCCTAGTGTGTAGGGCTGGGTGGCGCTCCTCTCCTCTTCTCCTCGTCTCCTCTTCTTTTCTTCTCTTTCAGGTGTGTCCCCGCTCCCTGGCAGACATTTGTCCCTGCCGCATGGCACACAAAGCCCCTGCCCTGTCAGCACAGATTGATCAGAGCTTTGGTGTAAATGAGGAAGGCGGGGGCACCCCCTATCAATGATGCTCTACATCTGCACCTGAAAATATTCTTATTCTCCACAGCGACACACAGCCACACTTCTCCATGCTCCTGATAATGAGAGCTCTGCTGTTAACTGGTCTTTGTCATGTGTATAGGCAAAGTGCTTAGTGCTTACCTTTTGAATGGAGAGGAGAGAGAGAGAGAGAGAGAGAGAGAGAGAGAGAGAGAGAGAGAGAGAGAGAGAGAGAGAGAGAGAGAGAGAGAGAGAGAGAGAGAGAGAGAGAGAGAGAGAGAGAGAGAGAGAGAGGGGCGAAGAGAAAACAGTCCTTGGGTATATAGGAAGATTATTATAATGTCTACAAATGCTGACACAGTTGAAATTCTGAAGACAAATTTTTTAGATTAGTGGAGCTCTTTTAAAGGCTGCATTTGCAGAACAATGAGATTGTGTGTGTCACGCCCTGACCTTAGATGCCTTTTTATTTCTCTATTTGGTTAGGTCAGGGTGTGATTAGGGTGGGCATTCTAGTTTTTCGTTTCTATGTTGGCCTGGTATGGTTCCCAATCAGAGGCAGCTGTCTATCGTTGTCTCTGATTGGGGATCATATTTAGGCAGCCTTTTCCCACCTGTTGTTTGTGGGATCTTGTTTTTGTGTAGTGCTTGTGAGCACTCCATTTCTTCACGTTTCGTTTGTTTCTTTATTGTTTTCTGGGAGTTTCATTTAAATAAACATGTGGAACTCTACGCATGCTGCGCCTTGGTCCAATCATTCTAACGATCGTGACAGTGTGTTTGATTATAATTTTCTCAGCAATCTCTCCCAGCATGTAAAGGGATACAGCATGTGCCTTTTTTTCTCCTGTTCTCTGAAAAGCATAGTGAGAATTTAGCCCTGACTAACAGTACCTTTTTAGAAGCCTGTGAAGATGTGAAGGCAGCATAGCAGGAGCTTCAGAGAAAGAACCACCCTACAGGAGGAGTGTGCCTAGCAGGAGGAGTGTACCCTACAGGAGGAGTGTACCCTACAGGAGGACTGTACCCTACAAGAGGATTGTTTACCCGACAGGAGGACTGTACCCTACAGGAGGAGTGTACCTAGCAGGAGGACTTTACTTAACAGGAGGAGTTTACCTAACAGGAGGAGTGTATCTAACAGGAGGGGTGTACCTAGCAGGAGGAGTGTACCTAGCAGGAGGAGTGTACCTAGCAGGAGGAGTGTCCCTAGCAGGAGGACTTTACTTAACAGGAGGAGTGTACCCTACAGGAAGAGTGTACCTAGCAGGAGGAGTGTATCTAGCAGGAGGAGTGTGTCCCTACAGGAGGAGGGTACCTAGCAGGAGGACTTTACCTAACAGGAGGAGTGTATCTAGCAGGAGGAGTGTATCGAGCAGGAGGAGTGTACCTAGCAGGAGGAGTGTACCTAACAGGAGGAGTGTATCTAACAGGAGGAGTGTATCTAGCAGGAGGACTTTACCTAACAGGAGGACTTTACTTAACAGGAGGAGTGTACCTAGCAGGAGGACTTTACCTAACAGGAGGAGTGTATCTAGCAGGAGGAGTGTACCTAACAGGAGGAGTGTACCTAGCAGGAGGAGTGTGTCCCTACAGGAGGAGTGTACCTAGCAGGAGGCATGTACCTAACAGGAGGAGTGTACCTAACAGGAGTGTATCTAGCAGGAGGAGTGTACCTAACAGGAGGAGTGTATCTAGCAGGAGTGTATCTAACAGGAGGAGTGTACCTAACATGAGGAGTGTACCTAGCAGGAGGAGTGTACCTAGCAGGAGGAGTGTGTCCCTACAGGAGGAGTGTACCTAACAGGAGGAGTGTACCTAACAGGAGGAGTGTACCTAGCAGGAGGAGTGTGTCCCTACAGGAGGAGTGTACCTAACAGGAGGAGTGTACCTAGCAGGAGGAGTGTATCTAGCAGGAGTGTATCTAGCAGGAGGAGTGTACCTAGCAGGAGGAGTGTACCTAACAGGAGGAGTGTACCTAGCAGGAGGAGTGTGTCCCTAACAGGAGGAGTGTACCTAACAGGAGGAGTGTATCTAGCAGGAGTGTATCTAGCAGGAGGAGTGTACCTAACAGGAGGAGTGTACCTAACAGGAGGAGTGTACCTAACAGGAGGAGTGTACGTAGCAGGAGGAGTGTACCTAACAGGAGGAGTGTACGTAGCAGGAGGAGTGTGTCCCTACAGGAGGAGTGTACGTAGCAGGAGGAGTGTACCTACAGGAGGAGTGTACCTAGCAGGAGGAGTGTACGTAGCAGGAGGAGTGTACCTACAGGAGGAGTGTACCTAGCAGGAGGATGGTACCTAGAAGGAGGAGTATACGTAGCAGGAGTGAGACAGAGTGAGATAAAATACACAGGCCTCATTAGTAGGACATGTATCATCTCCTGTCTGTGATTTAAAAGAATGACTGGGTCAAATCACTTTAAATACCTCAGGGGAAATCATCATTTGTCATTGTAAAGCAAATGCAAACACTTCTCCTCTCCACTCCTCCGGTATTATTGTATTCCCACTAAAGCAGCTAGCAGCATAAACCTCATTCGCCCGCCGCAGCACAGATTTTTATTTAATCCTTCGCGAAACCCCTTGACTGACTGTCTTTGTCAATTCAGTGCTTTTTACACACAGTTGTCCCCTACACTTTAATTCATTACTGGTAATGCTCATTGCTCAGCGCTAGCTAGGCTAGCCTGGCGCTAACCCTTATTCCAGACACACACAGGAGGTGATGCCAGTGGTCTTTAGTGAGATGCTGAAGCATGGGAGACATGGCAAATGATTCCTCCTAGTTCTTGATAATTAAAACAGAGGGCCTTACCGACTGAACAGGAAACAGGTACACGTGGAGAACAAGAACTGGAGAATGTATTATAAATGTGTTATTACTGCGTAACTGACCAAGGGCAGGCAGGGTCTAGATGGCTGTTGAAATATGGATGTTACTCTCACACAGCTGGCTAACTCTCCCTCTCAAGCGGACAATCTGGACAAATAGTTTGAATGGATTTTTATTCCTGTGCTGTTGCACTTGTACTTACCAGGGCTGGCTGACATTTCAGTTGAACAACTGAGGGGGAGTTGGGATATGCAAAAAACACATTTCCAATTCCCACGTGGGTAGTAATGCACACTTGTGAAATAGTGCAAATATAAGCACACAGCAAATGATTATAATTATAATTAATTGTAGTTATGGTAACAGCAGCTAGCATCTCAATAAAATGAACAAGAAGCTCTTTATGACATCTACAGAATATAGTCTTGTCCTTGACATCCTTAAAAAGTCCACTTCATCTGAGCCCATTTCACCAAGACAGCAGTCCCTGACCACGTTGGATCTCTCAGCATAACAGAGTCTATACGGTCACAGACCTACCATGGGCAGGACTGATGGGCAACTCTTTCAAAGTGAAGAGAACAAAACAGAGAGAAGAAACAATCGAAGAAAGAAAAAGGGAGAGACAGAAGCCGAGTGACTGAGAAAGCGAGAGCAAACTCTAGAAAGAAAGAGAGCCGTGTTTGACGAACGTTAAAGAAGCCTCAGAATAAAACAACATGTCTATTTCATGCCAGTTCAGACAGAATAGTCTGCCATATGTAAATAGGAGTTCAATAATGAATGCACTTCCCCTCTGCTTTTATTTGCTTGAAGCCCTCGCAGTCACACACACATTGGCACCGCGCGAGACACAAATTAAAGAGCGCTTTAAAGGAAATATTCGAAGTGCGGAGCCTGCTGCCGGAATATCAGTTATTATTTTTGATGTTGCAATTTCTGACACTTTGATGCAATCAGTGAGTAGCCCCGGTATCCAGGCATCTCCAGGGAGAAAGCTGTCAGGACCGGGAAGCCGGTGGATAGATAATTATGAGAGATCAAACCTTGCTAGTTAGTAGGCAGGAACGGGAGGCAAATGCCAAAAACCAGCCAATGTTTCGCAAACGCTTGTTCAAGGATATCCTAATTGCTATAAGTGGTTCCTTCAGGACTGGCACTTCAAACGCTGCATGCTGCATGATGTCATCTCTCCCCGCCCGTCCATCCGCCACTCCCCTTCTGCTCCTCTCCGTCTCACAATGGAGTGAATTAGGGAAGAGGGTGAAGTACAATATACATGAGGACAATTTCCTGTTACTATTGCCCTCCTGAACCCCTACTCCCCAAACACACACATATAATACAGGAACGGGAGGAAAACACACACACACCTGGACATACACACACACACACACACACACACACACACACACACACACACACACACACACACACACACACACACACACACACACACACACACACACACACACACACACACACACACACACACACACACACACACACACACACACACAGATGTATGTGAATGCAAGCACACAGAAATATTCATATCCACACAGAAAACCCAGATCAAGTAAAGTATGGTTGTGAAAGCAATAACTTCTGACATCCCAATAGTGTGCTGGTTAATTGGAAGTGAGGAGCCAGTGTGTACTGTCAGTACTGTTTGCAGCATACTCATAGTGTTTCTCCTTCTTACCTCTGCACTTCAAAGACAAGGAGAGGGGAAGGTGAGCACAATTAGTTGAAATCAGTCAGAACTATTTGTCCAACAGCGCAGTGCCATGCAAGAGCATCACAGTCCATTTGTAAGTTCAGCAATGACCTTCTTTACCCTGTTACCTCTGTAGCATACATAAAGAGTCTAACTCTCTCACTCTGATCAGCCTCTCACAGTTCAAACCTGACCAATGCCTCATCCTATGCTGTAGTATCTACCTAGAAGACAACTACAGTTCATTACATATCCCATCTAGACATCCCAGCATCTTTCTATGTCTGTCTCTTCAGCATCAATGGTAATGAAGTCAATGCAGTCAAAATAACGATCTCATGTTTAGAAAAACAATCATTCCTTTTTCAAGAGCGCCGTCTGACACACAGTTGTAGTAAACTATTGAGTGTGCTCCTCTCTGGGTGTTGTGAATGAGACAATCTTCTTCAGGGTCATTGATCTCCTACTTAAATTCAGACCCAAAGAAATAAACCTCCTTTCACACAGCTCAGGAATTCAGACATTAAACATCCCCTTCACACACACACACACACACACACACACACACACACACACACACACACACACACACACACACACACACACACACACACACACACACACACACACACACACACACACACACACACACACACACACACACACACACACACACACACACACACACACACACACACACACAAGGGTAAAAGGGGTCAATCTATGAATAAAGCAACACACTTTTAGCATAACAAAGAAGTGGTGGGCCGGCTAATGGCTGTTCATCTGAAGCTGACTATACTCTCACTGTTCTGCCACCACACTGTGGCCCCCAACAACACCACTCTGCAGCCTTGTACCCTGTCAGAATAGAGCACGTACACATACACATACACACACAAACACACACACACACACGCGTCACAGCCCAGGAGTGAGTGGCCAGGCTCAGTGTAATTGCCTCTCTAATTGGTGATGTCTAAAGGGGGTCTCCTCCTTATTTTAGGACGGAGCTGCATGCCATCACGCAACGCAAATTACACAGACAGACAGACAGGCTGAAAAACAACTGGAGTGGGAGAAGATGACAGAGAGAGAGAGAGAGAGAGAGAGAGAGAGAGAGAGAGAGAGAGAGAGAGAGAGAGAGAGAGAGAGAGAGAGAGAGAGAGAGAGAGAGAGAGAGAGAGAGAGAGAGAGAGAGAGAGAGAGAGAGAGAGAGAGAGAGAGAGAGTTTGAGTTTTAAATAATCTTTATTGGGTCTGGGAGCCCACCACACAATAAATACTCATACAAAACCACAGTTACACATCAATTAAAAACACAACTCCAACTCCTCCTCCACAGTAACTAAACACAACAGCCTCTGAATACCCCATATACTCAAAAACAGATCAATATTGTTGACAAGTTTATAATAGGCAAACTCAACCCTTAGTCTCGCTGCCACCATTCCCTCCAGCATTCCCACCACATCCACAGACCCTTGTCCCCGAATACTGTTCTTTCGGGTCTTCCATATCGCTAATTTTGCTGCACCTAACACAAAATTAAGCAACACAACGACACCCTTTTGACTGAACCTGTACTTTGGCCCAAATACATACAGTTGGGAAGAGAAAACCTCTCCCAACGTTGAGAACCAGTCAGTGATCAGGTCAATCATCCCGACCAACCTGGGACACAGTAAAAACAGGTGTGCCAGAGTTTCAGACTCTGCACAGAATGGACACCCTTCCCCAACAGTAGGGTCCAGGTGTACCAGATGCATGTTGGTGGCTATAGCTCCATGTATTATCCTCCATTGGAGGTCAGCCGTCCTCTTATCAATCGGCAGTTTGTATAATGATCGCCAACAGCCTTTTGGGGAAGCACCTGGACCAAGCACACCCGCCCACCTCGTCGATTTTACCCCTTCCAGGGAAGAGGCATGGGACACCTTTACACATATTCTGTACATGGCCTTCTTTCCCACCTCCTTGAACTCCCCCAGCTCCGGGGTATCGAAGGAAAGCAGCATCCCCACGTCCTCCTCAAATGCCCCCACCGCAGCACTAACAATCAGTGCAGGGAACACATAATCCAGACCCTCCTTCCACCGATCAGAATTGGAAGTGTCAGTCACATACTGACGATGAAGAACTGGCAAGGAGTCACAGACCTCAGCGACGACCTTCCTCAGTAGGCGAGATGATCGGATCCCCGCTCTTTCTCCCAGCTCCTCCAACGATCTGCTCCTGCTCTGCATCAGATGACCCAGCTTGGTGCACCCGACACCTAACAGGCATGAACGCAGGCTGGCTGAACCCAGAGCACTGGACTGGATGGCAGTGTTATAAAAAAGAGGCTCTTCAAAAAGCCACATCCCTGGTAGCGTGCCGGCCTTACGGGACTTGACAAGAACCCTCCAAGCCTGCATAACAGACTCATAAAATGGAGTCAGGCCATTCAACTCACCCCCCTCCAGCTTTAAGAGGAAAAGGTGCTTGTCTAAGCCCAAACAGCCCGCTCTCCTCATCAATGCGTAGGCTGTGTCGACCCAGCTAGAACCGTCACTGTACAACAGTCTCTTGGCTGCTTGAAGCCGGAAAGCCATGATCCTAGAGGAAATGTCCACCAGGCCTTGTCCCCCCTCGTGCAGTGGCAGGTACAGGGCTGCAGCTTTGATCCAGTGTTGTCCAGACCAGAAGAAATTGACAAGGGTCCTCTGAAGCTCTTGTATCAGACCCTTTGGTGGCTGCAAAATCATTAGTCTGTGCCACAGGGTAGAGGCAGCAAGATTATTAATTACCAGTACCCTTCCCCTATAAGACAACTGGGGTAGCACCCATTTCCATCTTGACAGTCTGGCACACACTTTCTCCACTACACCCTCCCAGTTCTTTTTCTGAAAGACATCAGAGCCTAGAAAAACACCCAATGTCTTCATCCCATCTCTGCCCCACTGAAGCCCCCCTGGTAACCGTGGAGCGGACCCTATCTGAAGCTGACCTGCCCACAGCGCTTCACTCTTTCCCCAATTGACTCTAGCTGAGGAGGCACCCTCATACACCATTAAAGCGTCTGAGAGAACCTTAACATCCTCAGCCCCTGTAATAAAAACTGTCACATCATCTGCATACGCAGACAGTGCTATCGTGGGTCCCTTCATTACACCTGGCACAGAGAAACCAGTAAGCTTCGCTCTTAAAAAACAAAGCATTGGTTCAATCGCCAGACTATATAACTGCCCTGAAATTGGGCATCCCTGCCTGATGCCCCTTTGGACAGGGATGGGGCAACTCAAACCACCCCCCACCTTCACCATACACGAGGCCCCAGCATACAGTAAATTCATCCAAGACAAAAAAACATCCCCAAACCCAAAGGCTTTCATCGTTTTAAACAAATACTGGTGGTCCACTCGGTCAAAAGCCTTCTCCTGATCCAAAGAAAGTAAACCCACATTTACATCAGACAGTTTACAAATGTCTAAAACATCTCTTATCAGAAACAAGTTGTCAACAATTGAGCGATCAGGTACACAGTAGGACTGGTCCTTGTGGACCAACAATCCCAGATACTCTTTCAACCTGTTTGAGAGACATTTAGAAACTATTTTGTATTCTGCACACAGCAAAGCAACAGGTCTCCAATTTTTTATGAGAGCCAAATCCCCCTTTTTTGGCAACAGTGAAAGCACCGCACGTTGACAGGATACAGGAAGAGAACCCTCATGAAAAGATTCACACACCACTTCATAAAAATCCTCCCCAATAGACCCCCAAAAATGCTTATAGAACTCAGATGGTAAACCATCAATGCCAGGGGCTCGGCCTGTTGAGAGCTGCATAACTGCTGTGGACAGCTCTTGCAGTGTAATGTCAGAGTCCAATGCGACTCTCTGTTCAGGTCCCAATTGAGGAAGACCGTGTAACAACTGTTCAGTACACAGAGAGTCACAATCCTCCGCTTTATACAGGGCAGAGTAGAAATCCACGGCATGTTGACGCATTTCACTGTCATCCGTGGTCACCTTCCCATCAGGGAGACGAAGGCAGACCATCTGTTTACGTTGTAATTTCGACTGTCCAAGGTTTAAAAAAAAAGCACTAGGAGCATCCATGTCCTTGAGGGAAGCGAAACGAGACCTAATCAAGGCACCTTTCACTCTTTCATGCAGAAACGACCTCAGTTCATGTCTCTTGTCCTGTAAGTTCATGACTAGTCCAGGGTCATTCTGAGTGAGCAGCTTCAATTCAATTGATTTGATGTCCTGCTCAAGGGCCTTGATAGTCTCTTTAACTTCAATTTGAGACAAAGCAGTATACTGTTGACAAAATACTCGTATTTGGGCCTTCCCAACATCCCACCATTGTCTCAAGGACTCAAAATTCCCTTTTGTAACCCTCCATTTTTCCCAAAACAACAAAAACCTTTCACAAAACTTGACATCATGTAACAATTTAACATTAAAATACCAGTAAGGTGATGACCTTCGTGGACAGGACAAGTGAATATCAACAGTAATAATATGATGATCAGAGAAACCCACAGGAGTAATGGCACACCTTCCAACCCTACTACAGTATTGATCAGATACGTACAACCTATCTAACCTTGCTGCACTGACACGACCTTCATTCACTTTCAACCATGTGTACTGCCTAACTTTTGCATTCCTTACTCTCCACACATCAGAAAGCTCTAACTCAGTTAATAGGCCAGACAGGAAAGTGGCTGACCGCAGGTGAGGTTCTTCAGCGTTGCGATCAACAGTAAAATCCACAGTACAGTTCCAGTCCCCCCATAAAACCATACACCCCTCTTGGTCACACTGTCTTAAGGTTTCTTTTATTTTATCAAACACAACAAGACGCTCTGTACCCTCATTAGGAGCATAAACATTCAAAAACACAAACAAAAACCCCATAACATCCACCTTGACCAATAAAACCCGACCCTTGACAATCTCTGTTGTAGATATCACCGTCACCCCTAACCCTGAGGAAAACAAGATGGCCACCCCAGCACTGAAATTAGTACCATGACTGAGTATATGCTGCCCCTCCCACCACATTCCCCAGTCAACCTCATTATCCTCATCACTATGTGTCTCCTGTAGGAAAACTACATTAAGCCTTTTCTGTTTTATTACTTCTAATACCCAAGCCCTCTTATTCCTGTCCCTTCCCCCATTAATATTGAGAGAGCCCACCCTTAGTACCTCCATATAGAAAAGAGAAAGGAAAAGCAGAAGATACCATCTCCTCCACTACCTGGGAGATTAGCTCCACATGAACCCCCTCCTGTACTCCATTACTCGTAGTGGGCATCTCCTCCACTACCTGGGAGATTAACTCCATATGAACCCCCTCCTGTGCCCCAGTACTCGTACTGGGCACCTCCTCACCAGTCTGAGGAACTGGCTCTTCAGATCCATCCTTGCCTTGTACAACAATATTTTTCTGCTGCATAATATTTCCCTCTAATACAAGTTGCAAACTCGTGGCCTCAACACGGATAACTTGTTCCTCGGCAACAGGTGCTTGTGGCTGCTCAACCACTGACAGCCCACCTCTCCCTACATCAGTGGGCCCAGGCGTTACGAGGACCACCTGCGCCCCTCCCTCTGCCTTCTCCCTTTTCGGGCAAGCATGTCGCTTATGGCCAACATCCCCACACTCAAAACACCGTTGACTACCCGTACTAGCATAAGCCATATACATTCTATTGTCATACTTGACCTTAAACGATATCTCTAAAGTCTGCTCCGGTGAGTCCAAAAACATAAACACCTGTCGCCGAAACGACATAACCTGTTTCAACGCCGGGTGTTTGCAACCCAACGGAACAACCTTAATTGAGCTTGCAAACTTCCCAAAGCGCAATAACTCGCGCTCCAATAGCTCATTTGGAATAAACGGTGGTACATTTGAAATCGTTACCCTTGTTGACGGAGAAAAAAGCGGCGTAACTTGAATAAACATTCCTTTAAGAAGTACGCCCTGCTCAACCATACGATCAACAAGGCGCTCTTCTTTAAGAAATACCACCACCGCTTTGTTCATCCGTGACGCATAAGCAATATTCTCATATCCTACCTTCTCTCCTACGGCGACCAGAAACTCCTCCACCGTGACAGTAGCTTCAGTAACACACCTAAAGCCGTGCCGAAGTGACAGGGACGGCATTCCAATTCGGGAAGCCATCCCCGCCAAAATCAAGGTAATTTCGATACGAAAAAAAACTAAATACTTAATTCTACCACACAGAAAAAATATATAATAATCTTAATCATGCACAGAAGAAAACAAAGAATGCCACCAAGAAAGAGAAAACCGAAAGAAAGTTCTGAATATCTAACTCTACACAACACACGCACTCCCTCGATCATACACTTCCCAGCATGCACCAAACACTCCTAGCATGCAGAGAGAGAGAGAGAGAGAGAGAGAGAGAGAGTTTGAGTTTTTATAAAACCTTTATTTTATACTCAAGTGTTAACATAAATAATGACACACTGCCTTTTCAGAAATGAAACAACAAATGTAATTCCTAAACAAAATAAATAAAATAAAAATACAAAAGAACATATACATTCAACTTATTTCATCAACAAAAAATAATTTCCCCTCCTCTACAAAACAAAGCGCTCCTTCGTAGGCCCACTTCTCCTCAAACAATGGGAGATCTTTTACAGCTGAGAAGAACTCAAAATCCACTTTTATTCTTGCTTTCACTAATCCTTTAAAAACACATCTTACATCCTGCCCATATCCCGTTTCTATCTTATGTTTCCTACTCAGAAAAATTGACATCTTAGCTTGTCCCAAAATAAAATTTAACAGTTGACATTTTCTTTTCTGTTGCTTACTATATTGAAACCCCAAAATAAAAACAGTGTTATTGAAAATCTCCCCTACAGCTTTAAACAAAGATTCCAGCATTTCCAATAGAGGTTTTATCCTCTCACACTCCATAAAACAGTGAAAAATGGTTTCTCTTATATTACAAAAAGGACATCCATCTCTAACATCTGAGTTAATAACAGATACAAAAGCATTAACTGCAATGATGCCATGTAAAACCCTCCATTGCATATCACCAGTACCCTTTTGTAACGGTGGCTTGTACAGTGCTCTCCATGCTGGCTTTACCTTGTCATCAATGCCCAATTTTACCCTCCATGGAGTGTCTTTTCTATTTTTCAATTTATCTTTATTCAACACCTTGACACACCCCCTATACAAGTCCTTCCCATTCACCTCATCCAAACCCACCTCCTCCAACCCTCTCAAATCCAGCAATAACGCCTTTCTTTCTGACTCTGGGATATTTGGTGTAATCCCTAGTCTTGGAAATGAGACGTCTTCATCTTGTACCTTCTTCTTGTGGCTATTAAGCATACCCCACTCTTCCGCTGACAGAGCCTTCCTGCAACTTCCCAGCAGTTGTCCGACAATCCTTTCCGACCTCACCCCCAAATGTTCAGCCACCCGTCTTCCATCCATTAAGGCGGGCCCAGCCATGGCCATTAACTGTTTTAAGGTGATGATTTTGCCCTTCACCAGAATCTTGGAGAAATGTGGAACAGCTGCAGTGACTGACTCCGCTGAAGTTCGTCTGGACACCTTCATTATGCTCCACACTCTGAGAAGGCCTCTGTAAAACGGAGGTACTCCCTCCCTAGAAATCTGGCTACTATCAACCAGAAATAAAGCCTTCTTTAACTTCTTATGGCTGCAAGCCCGACGCCGGTACACTTATGACAACAGCCAGCTCAAAGTGCAGGGCGCGAAATTCAAAAGATATTTGTTTTAAATATTTAACTTTCACACATTAACAAGTCCAATACACAATATGAAAGGTGCACATCTTGTGAATCCAGCCAACATGTCCGATTTTTAAAATGTTTTACAGGGAAGACACAATATGTAAATCTATTAGCTAACCACGTTAGCAAAAGACACCACTTTTTTTTACTCCATCAGTTTTTTACTCCATCAGTAGCTATCACAAATTCGACCAAATAAAGATATAAATAGCCACTAACCAAGAAACAACTTCATCAGATGACAGTCTGATAACATATTTATTGTATAGCTTATGTTTTGTTAGAAAAATGTGCATATTTCAGGTATAAATCATAGTTTACATTGCAGCTACAATCAGAAATTGCACCGAAAGCAGCCATAATAATTACAGACACCAACGCCAAATAACTAAATACTCATCATAAAACATTTCTGAAAAATACATAGTGTACAGCAATTGAAAGACAGGCATCTTGTGATTCCAGACAATATTTCCGATTTATCAAGTGTTTTACAGCGAAAACACAATATAGCGTTATATTAGCGTAGCCACAATAGCCAAAAACACAAGCAATTTCCCAGTAGCAAAAGTAAGCGATCGTAACAAACAGGCAAAAGATATATAATTTTTGACTAACCTTGATTTTCTTCCTCAGATGACAGTCCTATAACATCAGGTTATACATACACTTATGTTTTGTTCGAAAATGTGCATATTTAGAGCTGAAATCAATGGTTACACATTGTGCTAACTTAGCTACTTTTCCCCACTACGTCCGGATTTTTCCTGACACTTTTTCTGACACACATATTCTGACCAAATAGCTATTCATAAACATAACTAAAAAATACATGTTGTATAGGAAATGATAGATCCATTAGTTCTTAATGAAATCGCAGTGTTAGAATTCTAAAAATAACTTCATTACGATATGCAGCTTCGGTATAGCTAGAGTACCCAAAACGTTGGACGCCCACGACTAGTACACAGTTCGACAGATATATGAAATAGCATCATAAAATGTTTCTTACTTTTGCTGATCTTTCATCAGAATGTTGGACAAGGTGTCCTTTGTCCAGAACAGTCGTTGTTTGGATCTGGAACGGCAAATTTCCCTCTTCATTTAGCATGCGCACTAGCCAAGTGACACGGATCTCTCCAACGTCAACAAAGTCAGAGAACGGAACACGGCAAAACTCCCGAAAAATTTTCAGTAATCTGATGAAACTATATTGAAAAAACATACTTTACGATGATATGGTCACATGTATCAAATAAAATCAAAGCCGGAGATAATAGTCGCCTAAAACGACAGCTTTTCAAAAGGCAAATCCATGTCCCTCTTCTCGCCGTCCAGAAAACAGAAAATGGAGGACACGTCATTCCAAGGGCTGTAATTCGACTCCAGATCAAGTTACACACTCCATTTCTTCTCTCACTCCTTGTCGACATCTAGTGGAAGACGTATGAAGTGCATCTAAACTAATAAATAACATGGACTATAATAGGCAGCCCCTGGAACAGAGCCTCAATTTCAGACTTTCCACTTCCTGTCAGGAAGTTTGCTGCAGAATGAGTTCTGTTTCACTCACAGATATAATTCAAACGGTTTTAGAAACTAGAGAGTGTTTTCTATCCATAGTAATAATAATATGCATATTGTACGAGCAAGAATTGAGTACGAGGCCTTTTTGAAATGGGCACCTTTTATCTGGCTACTCAATACTGCCCCTTCAGCCCAAACAGGTTAAACCTAATCCTCCAACCCGCTGTAATACAAGACCTGCCACCCCTCTCCACACCACATTTTCCGGTCCATAAAGCAACCTTTGAATAAACTGAAACCGGAAAGCAGCAGCCCTACTAGCAAGATGTACAAGACCTTGTCCCCCCTCCTCTTTTGACAAATACAAAACACTTTGTGGAACCCAGTGATATTTATCCCAAAAGAAATCCACAATAATTACCTGTATCTTAGCCAGAAGGCCAGATGGTGGTTCTAAAACTGACAACCGATGCCACAGTGCAGAGGCAATCACATTGTTAACTATAATAGTGCGCCCCCTATATGACATACGAGATAGCAACCAACGCCATCTCCTCATCCTCCCTTCCACCATTTCAACCACCCCAATCCAATTTTTTTCCATAGTCCCCTCATCTCCTAGGTACACTCCAAGATACTTAAAACCTCCCTTACACCATTCCAGCCCCCCTGGCAAAGCCATGATCCCTCCAGACCATTCTCCAATCTGTAAAGCACAACTCTTTTCCCAATTTACCTTTGCAGAGGATATTCCCCTAAAACGATCAACCATTAGACTCAAACTATCCACCTCCGCTTGATTTTTCACTAAAACAACTACATCATCAGCATAGGCTGAGAGACGAATAGGAGGAATATCCTCTGAAAGGTACACCCCTTCAATGCGACTTCTAATGCTATTTAGTAGTGGCTCTATAGCAATGGCATATAACATTCCTGACAAAGAACATCCCTGCCTAATACCTCTACACACTTTAAAAGGAGCACTCAAACCACCGTTAACTTTCAATACACTTTCAATGTCACCATATATCACCTTTATCATGGCAATAAAACCATAGCTGAACCCAAACGCCTCAAACGTGTGCCATAAATATTGATGTTCAACTCGGTCAAATGCCTTTTCCTGATCAATTGAAATTAGACCAGCATCCAACCCAATAGCCCTAGAGACGTCCAAAAAATCACGAATCAGAGAAATGTTATCCCCTATCTGCCTGCCAGGAACACAGTAGGACTGGTCCGTATGTATGATTTGCCCCATCACCTCCCTCAGCCTGTTGGACAAAGCCTTTGACAGGATCTTATAATCAGTGCACAATAAAGCCACCGGCCTCCAGTTCTTCACCTCCCTAGGGTCACCCTTTTTGGGCAGTAGGGTGAGGACAGCCCTTCTGCAGCTTATTGGTAGTAACCCTCCGGTTAAACTATCATTAACTACTACTAGCCAATCCTCTCCTAACATAGCCCAAAAAGACTTAAAAAAGTCAACGGGAAGCCCATCAATGCCTGGTGCCCTTCCATTTTCCATGCCTTTTAATGCAGTGTATAACTCCTGCAAAGACAATGGTTGCTCAAGCTCAACCTGAGCTTCTGCAGCCACCTGTGGGAGCCCATCAAGGAACTGCTGTGTCACTGTTTTATCCTCTTTGTACTCACACTTGTAGAGCTCAGCATAGAACTCTACTGCCCTCTTTCTAATTTCACTAGGGCTAGTGAGCTCTTGTCCAACAGCTGATTTGAGACAATGAATAATGTTTCTTTGTCCATTCTTTTTCTCTAAACCAAAGAAAAATTTGGATGAGGCATCCATTTCAGAGATTCCCTGAAACTTACTTCTCACCAATGCCCCCTGTGCTCTGATACCCAGCAGGTCTGCCAATGCAGCTTTTTTCCTCTTGAGGGCCTGAGTATGGCCTCGATCTCCTGTGGTCTCAACCAACGTCATGAGTTCCACTATTTCAAACTCTAGGGCTTTCATTGATCTGGTGATATCCTTGGTGACATTCCTCGTGTATTGATTACAGAATTGTTGAATCTGGATTTTCCTTATATCCCACCACTGTTGAAGGGATACAAAACTGGCCTTTTGAGACCTCCACCTCTCCCAGAAAAAACTAAAACATTTCCTGAAGTGAGCATCACTCAATAAAGTTATATTAAAATGCCAGTATGCGCTTTTGGGTTTTACATCGTTAATGAACACCACCTCTGTTATTAAACAATGATCAGAAAATCCCACTGGGGTTATCACACTTGATTTACAGACCTGAGATTGATGCTCAAAACAATAAAACCTATCTAACCTGGCCATAGAGATGGTGTTCTCTCTCACATGCGCCCAGGTGTACTGCCTTGTGCCTCCATGTTGACTCCGCCAAATATCACACAGTTCATGTGTTACAATGAGGCGTTTTAAAAAAGTCCTTGAGGCTATATGAGGTTCTTGGTGATTTCTATCTAAATCGCTGACTGTGCAGTTAAAATCCCCAGCAATAAATAAATAATCTTCATTGTTACATTTCTCAATGGTATTTGATAATGTCTCTAAAAAACATACCCTCTCAACTGCCACCACTGGGGCATATACATTTATCAGACACATAGTGATGTTTTCATACCTTGCTCTAACTTTTAATAACCTCCCCTCAACTACCTCTTCAACCTCATATGACAAAGGCAAAAACCCTTTTGAGAACAAGATAGCCACACCCCCACTTTTTGAGTTTTTATGACTACACACCACTGTCCCCCCCCACTCCTGTTGCCACATAACTTCATTTTCCAAATTACTATGCGTTTCTTGTAGAAAATTTATGTCACTTCCCTTTCCCCTAATTAACTCATACACTATGGCTCTTTTTTTACCATCTCTTGCCCCATTTACGTTTAAAGAAGAAATCTTAAAACTGCTCATGGATGAAAAAAATATACAGAGGAAGATACAGACACCACATCTCTTTACAGAGTTAAAGCTGCAACTGAACTCTTTCATTTTCTTTAGAATTTACATCACTTATCACTCTCGTGACCACTTTCTTGAGTCTAGCAATTTCAGGGCTTGTCAAACCTCCCCCTGTAATTTTTGACATCAGAAACTTTGCTGATTCAATAAACAATTCACTTTCAGGGAAAAAATCAGTTACATTGTAATCCTGCATATATTTCTTCCCTTTTGTCAACTTCAGAAATTGACGTACCTTCTCAATCCCATACCTCCCTTCCACCCCATTTATCTCGCTATTTTGTTGTGACGCGTCAGATGACTCACTCTCGCTATCCTCCCCAGAAGAAAACTCCACCATCTCTACAACCTGTTCATCCTCAACTGATTTATCAATCTCTACCTTCCTCTTAGAATTAGACCCTTCACCACCCCCTAAATTCTTCCTCTTACTCCTCGGTACTTTGAAAACAGCTGCTTCCTTTTCCGTTATTTCAATCTCCTCTTGACCTCCAATTTCATTTTCCAGCACCACCTCAGCGACGGCAGTCGCAATCTCACCGACTGTTTCCCCTCCCTCTTTGTTCTGATCTACCACAATTGCCCCCGTATCCACAATGCCTTCCTCTCCTACTTTTCCAACCACATCTGCCCACCTTCTCCCTTCCCCTACACCCTTAGCATGTTCATCCCTTCGCGGTGGTGCGTTAGCTGCACCAGCACTAGAGCTACTACCGGGCTCTGCGCGCTCATTCTCGGGACAACTACGCACCAAATGCCCCTCTCTTCCACAGCCAAAGCATTTCATTGATTCAGTAGAAGCGTAGAAGACATAATCAAATCCATCAATCTTAAAACTGAACGCTAAATTCAGTTCATCAACGTCCTTTTTTAAGATCATATGCACTTGTCTCCTATGAGACACGACATGTTTCAGCAACGGAGATTTGCATCCAAAAAGAACCTTCTTTATTGTAGATACGATTTGACCATGACGAGATAACTCTCGCTCCAACACTTCATCTCTAACAAATGGTGGCACGTTAGAAAGTATAACTTTCTTCGCCGGATTCATAAGCGGAAATACCGGCGTCTGTGTCTCCCGCAACACAACACCCCTCTCAACTATCTTATTCACCTTTTCAATGGAATCTAAGAATATCACTACAGCGCTATTCATCCTTGAGGCTGATTTGATGCTATCATACCCAATGATAGCACCCACAGCCAAGCTACATTCTTCCACTGAACACCCGGCCGCAGCAGGAATCTTTACTCCATGCCGCCGACTAAGTTTTTCAAACTCCAAACTTCCGCGAGTGGCCATTGCAACCAGCCCCACCCGCTGGTTGTGCCCTCGCGAAAAACAACCTCAACGATCCCACCACCCCTATACGTGCTTAGTGATAGTTAGACAAGATACCCTTAAAACAACTAAACTAATCAATATATATATATATACACACCAAAACCCAATAGAGTGAAAAGAATTCCAGTCGCTCTCACAATCACTCCTGCTTGACGACTCACTCCCAGCATGCACTCCGACGAGAGAGAGAGAGAGAGAGAGAGAGATTGTATCTTACCATGGAAATTAGTACTAATGTTTGAGGAATTATTGTGCTTCAGGAGGCTAAACAAAAGAGAGAAGAGAGCGAGACAGTCTGCCCTGCCTCATCTCTCCTTCCCCCTCCTCCTCCCTTCATCAGTGCTCCATCAAGGTTGGGATGAGGTCACTCTGCACTCATCCAGTGGTGAGAGGCCTCATCTTCCACTCCTTTTTTCCTACTACATCCTACTTTGATGTCCTAGTAACTTAAAGGACGTTGGGTTATCCGCTGGCTATCAGCTCCTTAATAACCTCTCTCACTGGCTGTGTCCGAATACCCATACTAGCGTACGACATACTTAAACAGCATACTATGTACTCATCGTTGCATACTATTTAGCCCATACCGTTTAGTAAAAAGCATGCATTATGCCACGGCCACAACGCAGTAGCAGCTCCTGCCTGGCTGAGTAGGTGGGGCGGGGTGGGGCAGGGTGGGGCGGTGTGGGGCAGGGTGGGGCGGGGCGGGGTGGGGCGGGGTGGGGCAGGGTGGGGCGGGTGGATTTTTCCAAATTCAACAGACAATGCATGGCATTAACCAGCCTGATAAAAGCTAATTTCCAAATTGAATAATTTCTTTAAACTCTGAATAGAACATGAATGGAGTTATAGGCCTACTCAGGCTGGTTATAGGTAGACTATCACATTGGACTTATACTGTAGTCCATACAGCTCATCCTATTTAAAAAGGACTGACGACAGAAACAGATCATTTGGTTCCATTTCAACATATTTATCAGTGAAACCAAAGTTCTGTAACATATATAAATGAAATCAAATAGCCTAGTACACACACCAAAACTGTTCAAATGCTCAAATCAAAAGGCTATTGCACAGAAAAACGTGGACAGTCGGCTTCATCGCAAATTCAGAACCGCTGGACAGCAACATAATAAACTAAAGTACTGATCATTGGGAACGAGATCAGAATGACTGCTAACTTCTTAATAGGGGGCGCCATTTCCACTTTGGGAAAAAATAGTGCCCAAATTAAACAGCCTCGTACTCTGTTCTAGATCATATGATATGCATATTATTATTACTATTGGATAGAAAACACTCTGAAGTTTCTAAAACTGTTTGAATAATATCTGTGAGTAAAACAGAACTCATTTGGCAGGCAAAGTTCCAAACAGGAAGTGAAAATTCTGAAATGGGTCTCTGTGACAGGCCCTGCCTATTCAATTGCCTTGCATTTATGGATATGTATGCACTTCATACGCCTTCCACTAGATGTCAACAGGCAGTAAAATGTTGAATGAGGTGTCTGGCCTGATGTGGGACCGAATGAGAGCTTTTGGAGTGACAGGTCAGCCATATTGGCAGTATTTTGCTGCGCACCTGGGAGCACCATATCATTTTCTGCAATGCGTTAGGTAGACACGAAGAAATGCTCCGTCTGGGGCGTTATTGGATACATATGAGAAAAACATCATGAAGATGGATTTTCAACTGAGTTTGACCAGTTTATTCAACTTTTATTATGACTTTTGGAATTTTTCGTTCCATGCGCCAAGCGTTCATGGACATGTGCGCTCCACTATGCTAGCCAAAGTTGCTAATTCGACAGAAGAAATGGACATTCTAAAACAAAACAACGATTTATTGTGGAACTAGGACTCCTGGCACTGCATTCTGATGAAAGTTCATCAAAGGTAAGAGAATATTTATGATGTTATTTCGTATTTTTGTTGAATATGTGGACTCCAACATGGCGGAGAATGGCTGAGCGCTGTCTCAGATTATTGTATGCTGTGCTTTTTACTAAAGTTATTTTTTTTAATCTAACACAGCAGTTGCATTAAGAACCAGTGTATCTTTAATTATTTGTCCAACATGTATTTTTCAGTAAAGTTTATGATGAGTTTTTCTGTTAGATTACGTGACTCTCCAAAATTTCTCCGGAAATATTGGTGCTATTTGTGACGATGGCTGCGTTGTAAAACCCAGATTTGTAGCTATAAATATGCACATTTTCGAAAAAAACATAAATGTATTGTATAACATGATGTTATAAGACTGTCATCTGATGAAGTTGTTCAAAGGTTAGTGATTAATTTTATCTCTATTTGTGGGTTTTGTGCAAGCTATCTTTACGGTGAAAAAATGGCGTTGTGTTTTGGGCTATTGTGGTGAGCTAACATAAATATTTGTTGTGTTTTCGCTGTAAAACACTTAAAAAATCGGAAATATTGGCTGGATTCACAAGATGTTTATCTTTCATTTGCTGTACAACATGTATTTTTCATAAAAGTTTTATGTTGAGTATTTTGGTATTTCACGTTGCTCTCTGTAATTATTCTGGCTGTTTTGGTGCTATTTGTGACGATGGCTGCAATGTAAAACTACGATTTATACCTATAAATATGCACATTTCCGAACAAAACATAAATGTATTGTATAACATGATGTCATAAGACTGTCATCTGATGAAGTTGTTCAAAGGTTAGTGATTCATTTTATCTCTATTTGTGGGTTTTGTGAAAGCTATCTTTGCGGTGAAAAAATGGCGTTGTGTGTTTGGCTATTGTGGTGAGCTAACATAAATATATATTGCGTTTTCGCTGTAAAACATTTTAAAAATCGGAAATGTTGGCTGGATTCACAAGATGTTTATCTTTCATTTGCTGTATTGGACTTGTGATTTCATGAAATTATATTATATGATATCCCTGTGGCTCTAGGCTAGGCTATGCTAGTCAGCTTTTCTGATGAGGATAATCCCGGATCCGGGAGGGGGGGTCCGTAGAGGCTAAGACTTGATCCATAAATGAAATAGGTAGCCACGCCTACAAACTAA
>NW_024058438.1:0-55107 GCF_016432855.1 Salvelinus namaycush | reverse complement strand
GGTGTCAGACCACTAGAGGTGACCTGATTCTACAGAGCTGGTGTCAGACCACTAGAGGTGACCTGATTCTACAGAGCTGGTGTCAGTAACACTAGAGGTGACCTGATTCTACAGAGCTGGTGTCAGACCACTAGAGGTGACCTGATTCTACAGAGCTGGTGTCAGTAGAACACTAGAGGTGACCTGATTCTACAGAGCTGGTGTCAGACCACTAGAGGTGACCTGATTCTACAGAGCTGGTGTCAGAACACTAGAGGTGACCTGATTCTACAGAGCTGGTGTCAGACCACTAGAGGTGACCTGATTCTACAGAGCTGGTGTCAGACCACTAGAGGTGACCTGATTCTACAGAGCTGGTGTCAGTAGAACACTAGAGGTGACCTGATTCTACAGAGCTGGTGTCAGACCACTAGAGGTGACCTGATTCTACAGAGCTGGTGTCAGAACACTAGAGGTGACCTGATTCTACAGAGCTGGTGTCAGTAGAACACTAGAGGTGACCTGATTCTACAGAGCTGGTGTCAGACACTAGAGGTGACCTGATTCTACAGAGCTGGTGTCAGAACCACTAGAGGTGACCTGATTCTACAGAGCTGGTGTCAGACCACTAGAGGTGACCTGATTCTACAGAGCTGGTGTCAGACCACTAGAGGTGACCTGATTCTACAGAGCTGGTGTCAGACCACTAGAGGTGACCTGATTCTACAGAGCTGGTGTCAGTAGAACACTAGAGGTGACCTGATTCTACAGAGCTGGTGTCAGTAGAACACTAGAGGTGACCTGATTCTACAGAGCTGGTGTCAGTACCACTAGAGGTGACCTGATTCTACAGAGCTGGTGTCAGTAGAACACTAGAGGTGACCTGATTCTACAGAGCTGGTGTCAGTAGAACACTAGAGGTGACCTGATTCTACAGAGCTGGTGTCAGACCACTAGAGGTGACCTGATTCTACAGAGCTGGTGTCAGTAGAACACTAGAGGTGACCTGATTCTACAGAGCTGGTGTCAGTAGAACACTAGAGGTGACCTGATTCTACAGAGCTGGTGTCAGTAGAACACTAGAGGTGACCTGATTCTACAGAGCTGGTGTCAGACCACTAGAGGTGACCTGATTCTACAGAGCTGGTGTCAGTAGAATACTAGAGGTGACCTGATTCTACAGAGCTGGTGTCAGACCACTAGAGGTGACCTGATTCTACAGAGCTGGTGTCAGTAGAACACTAGAGGTGACCTGATTCTACAGAGCTGGTGTCAGAACACTAGAGGTGACCTGATTCTACAGAGCTGGTGTCAGTAGAACACTAGAGGTGACCTGATTCTACAGAGCTGGTGTCAGTAGAACACTAGAGGTGACCTGATTCTACAGAGCTGGTGTCAGTAGAACACTAGAGGTGACCTGATTCTACAGAGCTGGTGTCAGTAGAACACTAGAGGTGACCTGATTCTACAGAGCTGGTGTCAGTAGAACACTAGAGGTGACCTGATTCTACAGAGCTGGTGTCAGTAGAACACTAGAGGTGACCTGATTCTACAGAGCTGGTGTCAGTAGAACACTAGAGGTGACCTGATTCTACAGAGCTGGTGTCAGTAGAACACTAGAGGTGACCTGATTCTACAGAGCTGGTGTCAGTAGAACACTAGAGGTGACCTGATTCTACAGAGCTGGTGTCAGTAGAACACTAGAGGTGACCTGATTCTACAGAGCTGGTGTCAGTAGAACACTAGAGGTGACCTGATTCTACAGAGCTGGTGTCAGTAGAACACTAGAGGTGACCTGATTCTACAGAGCTGGTGTCAGAACACTAGAGGTGACCTGATTCTACAGAGCTGGTGTCAGACCACTAGAGGTGACCTGATTCTACAGAGCTGGTGTCAGTAGAACACTAGAGGTGACATGATTCTACAGAGCTGGTGTCAGAACACTAGAGGTGACCTGATTCTACAGAGCTGGTGTCAGACCACTAGAGGTGACCTGATTCTACAGAGCTGGTGTCAGTAGAACACTAGAGGTGACCTGATTCTACAGAGCTGGTGTCAGAACACTAGAGGTGACCTGATTCTACAGAGCTGGTGTCAGTAGAACACTAGAGGTGACCTGATTCTACAGAGCTGGTGTCAGTAGAACACTAGAGGTGACCTGATTCTACAGAGCTGGTGTCAGAACACTAGAGGTGACCTGATTCTACAGAGCTGGTGTCAGACCACTAGAGGTGACCTGATTCTACAGAGCTGGTGTCAGTAGAACACTAGAGGTGACCTGATTCTACAGAGCTGGTGTCAGAACACTAGAGGTGACCTGATTCTACAGAGCTGGTGTCAGTAGAACACTAGAGGTGACCTGATTCTACAGAGCTGGTGTCAGTAGAACACTAGAGGTGACCTGATTCTACAGAGCTGGTGTCAGACCACTAGAGGTGACCTGATTCTACAGAGCTGGTGTCAGTAGAACACTAGAGGTGACCTGATTCTACAGAGATGGTGTCAGTAGAACACTAGAGGTGACCTGATTCTACAGAGCTGGTGTCGGACCACTAGAGGTGACCTGATTCTACAGAGCTGGTGTCAGACCACTAGAGGTGACCTGATTCTACAGAGCTGGTGTCAGACCACTAGAGGTGACCTGATTCTACAGAGCTGGTGTCAGTAGAACACTAGAGGTGACCTGATTCTACAGAGCTGGTGTCAGACCACTAGAGGTGACCTGATTCTACAGAGCTGGTGTCAGTAGAACACTAGAGGTGACCTGATTCTACAGAGCTGGTGTCAGAGCACTAGAGGTGACCTGATTCTACAGAGCTGGTGTCAGTAGAACACTAGAGGTGACCTGATTCTACAGAGCTGGTGTCAGTAGAACACTAGAGGTGACCTGATTCTACAGAGCTGGTGTCAGAGCACTAGAGGTGACCTGATTCTACAGAGCTGGTGTCAGAACACTAGAGGTGACCTGATTCTACAGAGCTGGTGTCAGTAGGACACTAGAGGTGACCTGATTCTACAGAGCTGGTGTCAGTAGAATACTAGAGGTGACCTGATTCTACAGAGCTGGTGTCAGACTACTAAAGGTGACCTGATTCTACAGAGCTGGTGTCAGTAGAACACTAGAGGTGACCTGATTCTACAGAGCTGGTGTCAGACCACTAGAGGTGACCTGATTCTACAGAGCTGGTGTCAGTAGAACACTAGAGGTGACCTGATTCTACAGAGCTGGTGTCAGAACACTAGAGGTGACCTGATTCTACAGAGCTGGTGTCAGTAGAACACTAGAGGTGACCTGATTCTACAGAGCTGGTGTCAGTAGAACACTAGAGGTGACCTGATTCTACAGAGCTGGTGTCAGAGCACTAGAGGTGACCTGATTCTACAGAGCTGGTGTCAGAACACTAGAGGTGACCTGATTCTACAGAGCTGGTGTCAGTAGGACACTAGAGGTGACCTGATTCTACAGAGCTGGTGTCAGTAGAATACTAGAGGTGACCTGATTCTACAGAGCTGGTGTCAGACTACTAAAGGTGACCTGATTCTACAGAGCTGGTGTCAGTAGAACACTAGAGGTGACCTGATTCTACAGAGCTGGTGTCAGTAGAATACTAGAGGTGATCTGATTCTACAGAGCTGGTGTCAGTAGAATACTAGAGGTGACCTGATTCTACAGAGCTGGTGTCAGACCACTAGAGGTGACCTGATTCTACAGAGCTGGTGTCAGACCACTAAAGGTGACCTGATTCTACAGAGCTGGTGTCAGACCACTAGAGGTGACCTGATTCTACAGAGCTGGTGTCAGTAGAACACTAGAGGTGACCTGATTCTACAGAGCTGGTGTCAGACCACTAGAGGTGACCTGATTCTACAGAGCTGGTGTCAGTAGAACACTAGAGGTGACCTGATTCTACAGAGCTGGTGTCAGACCACTAGAGGTGACCTGATTCTACAGAGCTGGTGTCAGTAGAACACTAGAGGTGACCTGATTCTACAGAGCTGGTGTCAGTAGAACACTAGAGGTGACCTGATTCTACAGAGCTGGTGTCAGACCACTAGAGGTGACCTGATTCTACAGAGCTGGTGTCAGTAGAACACTAGAGGTGACCTGATTCTACAGAGCTGGTGTCAGTAGAACACTAGAGGTGACCTGATTCTACAGAGCTGGTGTCAGACCACTAGAGGTGACCTGATTCTACAGAGCTGGTGTCAGTAGACCACTAGAGGTGACCTGATTCTACAGAGCTGGTGTCAGTAGAACACTAGAGGTGACCTGATTCTACAGAGCTGGTGTCAGTAGAACACTAGAGGTGACCTGATTCTACAGAGCTGATGTCAGTAGAACACTAGAGGTGACCTGATTCTACAGAGCTGGTGTCAGTAGAACACTAGAGGTGACCTGATTCTACAGAGCTGGTGTCAGTAGAACACTAGAGGTGACCTGATTCTACAGAGCTGGTGTCAGTAGAACACTAGAGGTGACCTGATTCTACAGAGCTGGTGTCAGTAGAACACTAGAGGTGACCTGATTCTACAGAGCTGGTGTCAGTAGAACACTAGAGGTGACCTGATTCTACAGAGCTGGTGTCAGACCACTAGAGGTGACCTGATTCTACAGAGCTGGTGTCAGACCACTAGAGGTGACCTGATTCTACAGAGCTGGTGTCAGTAGAACACTAGAGGTGACCTGATTCTACAGAGCTGCTGTCAGTAGAACACTAGAGGTGACCTGATTCTACAGAGCTGGTGTCAGACCACTAGAGGTGACCTGATTCTACAGAGCTGGTGTCAGTAGAACACTAGAGGTGACCTGATTCTACAGAGCTGGTGTCAGACCACTAGAGGTGACCTGATTCTACAGAGCTGTGTGGCTCAGCTGGTAACATTTTGGTGCTAGCAAAGCCAAAATTGTGATTTCAATTCTTGCAGGGATTACATACACACACAATCAATGTATTCTCCCACTGTTCTGTAAATCCCTTTGATATAAGCATTTGATAGGTATTATAGACAGCACGGCTGATTTTAGGGAGCTGTCCCAAATGGCATCCCATAGGGCTCTAGGTTATAAGTAGTACACTATCGGGTGCCATTTTGAACTGTCCCATAGTTTCCTGTTATACTGTACTGCCTGACGTTTCACCTATTGGCCACCAGGGGTCACTGCCTCCCTTCCATCTACTGTAGTGTGTTGCAATAGGATTGCATCATGTTCAGATGCCAAGTGATGAAACATGCTGTAAAGTGTTGATGTATTGAAGTGTAAAGCACACAGCATGGTGGTTGAAGAAGAGAGAAGAGTTGTACCAGGAACTCTATTCAATTCAGTATCACGTTCTGGGATCAGCCACACCTGGGAACTCTTCTATTCAGTTCAGCATCACGTTCTGGGATCAGCCACACTTGGGAACTCTTCTATTCAGTTCAGCATCACGTTCTGGGATCAGCCACACTTGGGAACTCTTCTATTCAGTTCAGCATCACGTTCTGGGATCAGCCACACTTGGGAACTCTTCTATTCAGTTCAGCATCACGTTCTGGGATCAGCCACACCTGGGAACTCTTCTATTCAGTTCAGCATCACGTTCTGGGATCAGCCACACCTGGGAACTCTTCTATTCAGTTCAGCATCACGTTCTGGGATCAGCCACACTTGGGAACTCTTCTTAATGAGTCCAGCATCACGTTCTGGGATCAGCCACACCTGGGAACTCTTCTATTCAGTTCAGCATCACGTTCTGGGATCAGCCACACTTGGGAACTCTTCTATTCAGTTCAGCATCACGTTCTGGGATCAGCCACACCTGGGAACTCTTCTATTCAGTTCAGCATCACGTTCTGGGATCAGCCACACCTGGGAACTCTTCTATTCAGTTCAGCATCACGTTCTGGGATCAGCCACACTTGGGAACTCTTCTATTCAGTTCAGCATCACGTTCTGGGATCAGCCACACTTGGGAACTCTTCTACTGAGTCCAGCATCACGTTCTGGGATCAGCCACACCTGGGAACTCTTCTATTCAGTTCAGCATCACGTTCTGGGATCAGCCACACTTGGGAACTCTTCTATTCAGTTCAGCATCACGTTCTGGGATCAGCCACACCTGGGAACTCTTCTATTCAGTCCAGCATCATGTTCTGGGATCAGCCACACCTGGGAACTCTTCTATTCAGTTCAGTATCACGTTCTGGGATCAGCCACACCTGGGAACTCTTCTATTCAGTTCAGCATCACGTTCTGGGATCAGCCACACTTGGGAACTCTTCTATTCAGTTCAGTATCACGTGCTGGGATCAGCCACACTTTGGAACTCTTCTTAATGAGTCCAGCATCACGTTCTGGGATCAGCCACACTTGGGAACTCTTCTATTCAGTTCAGCATCACGTTCTGGGATCAGCCACACTTGGGAACTCTTCTATTCAGTTCAGCCTCACGTTCTGGGATCAGCCACACCTGGGAACTCTTCTATTCAGTTCAGCATCACGTTCTGGGATCAGCCACACTTGGGAACTCTTCTATTCAGTTCAGCCTCACGTTCTGGGATCAGCCACACCTGGGAACTCTTCTATTCAGTTCAGCATCACGTTCTGGGATCAGCCACACCTGGGAACTCTTCTATTCAGTTCAGCATCACGTTCTGGGATCAGCCACACTTGGGAACTCTTCTATTCAGTTCAGCATCACGTTCTGGGATCAGCCACACTTGGGAACTCTTCTATTCAGTCCAGCATCACGTTCTGGGATCAGCCAAACCTGGGAACTCTTCTATTCAGGTCAGCATCACGTTCTGGGATCAGCCACACTTGGGAACTCTTCTATTCAGTTCAGCATCACGTTCTGGGATCAGCCACACTTGGGAACTCTTCTACTGAGTCCAGCATCACGTTCTGGGATCAGCCACACCTGGGAACTCTTCTATTCAGTTCAGCATCACGTTCTGGGATCAGCCACACTTGGGAACTCTTCTATTCAGTTCAGCATCACGTTCTGGGATCAGCCACACCTGGGAACTCTTCTACTGAGTCCAGCATCACGTTCTGGGATCAGCCACACTTGGGAACTCTTCTATTCAGCTCAGTATCACGTTCTGGGATCAGCCACACTTGGGAACTCTTCTACTGAGTTCAGCATCACGTTCTGGGATCAGCTACACTTGGGAACTCTTCTACTGAGTTCAGCATCACATTCTGGGATCAGCCACACTTGGGAATTCTTCTTAATGAGTCCAGCATCACCTGGGATCAGCCACACTTGGAAACTCCCACATGTCATCTACTACAGCTGTCTGTCACGAGACACTATGTGGTGATCTGTAAACAGGCTCCTCTATGTCTGCAGTATGAGCCTGTACACAAGAGGTCGCTTTGAGGATGAAGAGGCTGAAGAGCAGGAGGACCAATTTCACAGGCATCATTTAGATATTGGTCCTGTTGCAACTCTCGTTTCTCTACGGCCTCACAAATAAAATAAAATAGAAAACCCGCTTTAGAAAGTTGCCATCCAACATTTACACACATTAGACACGGTTTAAAAACAATGATAACCATTTAAACAACTGTAAGCTTCAAATCCAATACTCACAATTCCTGTTATAAAACACGATATATTGTTTGACTATTTCCTCCTAATGTCAATTAACAGAGCCAAGACAAACGTGTGATTTGTAGCTCCTGGGCTGTTTTACAAACCCCCTGTTGGACTAAAACTAATTCGCCTTTCGTAAAAACACTCTCCCTGTCTGCTCTGTGGGCTGGTAGAACTGTACATCATTGGCCAACTGTGAGTCTCTTATTCTGAGCTGTGTATTACAGTTGGCCTGCCGAGAGTCTTTCCAAACATTCTCTGGAAAGGAAAAGGCCTCAGCATTGTATCTCTGTGATCCAATTGGCACCCTATTCCCTATATATAGTGGTACTACTATAGACCAGAGCCCTATTCCCTATATAGTGGTACTACTATAGACCAGAGCCCTATTCCCTATATAGTGGTACTACTATAGACCAGAGCCCTATATAGTGGTACTACTATAGACCAGAGCCCTATTCCCTATATAGTGGTACTACTATAGACCAGAGCCCTATATAGTGGTACTACTATAGACCAGAGCCCTATTCCCTATATAGTGGTACTACTATAGACCAGAGCCCTATATAGTGGTACTACTATAGACCAGAGCCCTATTCCCTATATAGTGGTACTACTATAGACCAGAGCCCTATTCCCTATATAGTACACTACTATAGACCAGAGCCCTATTCCCTATATAGTGGTACTACTATAGACCAGAGCCCTATATAGTGGTACTACTATAGACCAGAGCCCTATTCCCTATATAGTGGTACTACTATAGACCAGAGCCCTATTCCCTATATAGTGGTACTACTATAGACCAGAGCCCTATTCCCTATATAGTGGTACTACTATAGACCAGAGCCCTATTCCCTATATAGTGGTACTACTATAGACCAGAGCCCTGTTCCCTATATAGTACACTACTTTAGACCAGAGCCCTATTCCCTATTATAGTACACTACTATAGACCAGAGCCCTATTCCCTAATAGTACACTACTATAGACCAGAGCCCTATTCCCTATATAGTGGTCCTACTTTAGACCAGAGCCCTATTCCCTAATAGTGCCGGGTTAGATACAGTGCCGGGTTAGATATGATGTAACGACCACTGGGCCCTGGTTAGATGTGATAGAAGGACTAAAGTCTGGAGAGCACTGGGCCCTGGTTAGATATGATAGAAGGACTAAAGGCTGGAGACCACTGGGCCCTGGTTAGATGTGATAGAAGGACTAAATGCTGGAGACCACTGGGCCCTGGTTAGATGTGATAGAAGGACCACTGGGCCCTGGTTAGATATGATGGAACGACCACTGGGCCCTGGTTAGATGTGATAGAAGGGCTAAAGGCTGGAGACCACTGGGCCCTGGTTAGATATGATAGAAGGACTAAAGGCTGGAGACCACTGGGCCCTGGTTAGATATGATAGAAGGACTAAAGTCTGGAGACCACTGGACCCTGGTTAGATATGATAGAAGGACTAAAGGCTGGAGACCACTGGACCCTGGTTAGATGTGATAGAAGGACTAAAGTCTGGAGACCACTGGACCCTGGTTAGATATGATAGAAGGACTAAAGGCTGGAGACCACTGGACCCTGGTTAGATATGATAGAAGGACTAAAGGCTGGAGACCACTGGGCCCTGGTTAGATGTGATAGAAGGACTAAAGGCTGGAGACCACTGGGCCCTGGTTAGATGTGATAGAAGGACTAAAGGCTGGAGACCACTGGGCCCTGGTTAGATGTGATGGAACGACCACTGGGCCCTGGTTAGATATGATGGAACGACCACTGGGCCCTGGTTAGATGTGATAGAAGGGCTAAAGGCTGGAGACCACTGGGCCCTGGTTAGATATGATAGAAGGACTAAAGGCTGGAGACCACTGGGCCCTGGTTAGATATGATAGAAGGACTAAAGTCTGGAGACCACTGGACCCTGGTTAGATATGATAGAAGGACTAAAGGCTGGAGACCACTGGACCCTGGTTAGATGTGATAGAAGGACTAAAGTCTGGAGACCACTGGACCCTGGTTAGATATGATAGAAGGACTAAAGGCTGGAGACCACTGGACCCTGGTTAGATATGATAGAAGGACTAAAGGCTGGAGACCACTGGGCTCTGGTTAGATGTGATAGAAGGACTATAGGCTGGAGACCACTGGGCCCTGGTTAGATGTGATAGAAGGACTAAAGGCTGGAGACCACTGGGCCCTGGTTAGATGTGATAGAAGGACTAAAGTTTGGAGAGCACTGGGCCCTGGTTAGATATGATAGAAGGACTAAAGGCTGGAGACCACTGGGCCCTGGTTAGATGTGATAGAAGGACTAAAGGCTGGAGACCACTGGGCCCTGGTTAGATATGATAGAAGGACTAAAGGCTGGAGACCACTGGGCCCTGGTTAGATATGATAGAAGGACTAAAGTCTGGAGACCACTGGGCCCTGGTTAGATATGATAGAAGGACTAAAGGCTGGAGACCACTGGGCCCTGGTTAGATATGATAGAAGGACTAAAGGCTGGAGACCACTGGGCCCTGGTTAGATGTGATAGAAGGACTAAAGGCTGGAGACCACTGGGCCCTGGTTAGATATGATAGAAGGACTAAAGGCTGGAGACCACTGGGCCCTGGTTAGATGTGATAGAAGGACTAAAGGCTGGAGACCACTGGACCCTGGTTAGATGTGATAGAAGGACTAAAGGCTGGAGACCACTGGGCCCTGGTTAGATGTGATAGAAGGACTAAAGGCTGGAGACCACTGGGCCCTGGTTAGATGTGATAGAAGGACTAAAGGCTGGAGACCACTGGGCCCTGGTTAGATGTGATAGAAGGACTAAAGGCTGGAGACCACTGGGCCCTGGTTAGATGTGATAGAAGGACTAAAGACTGGAGACCACTGGGCCCTGGTTAGATGTGATAGAAGGACTAAAGTCTGGAGACCACTGGACCCTGGTTAGATGTGATAGAAGGACTAAAGGCTGGAGACCACTGGGCCCTGGTTAGATGTGATAGACGGACTAAAGGCTGGAGACCACTGGGCCCTGGTTAGATGTGATAGAAGGACTAAAGGCTGGAGACCACTGGGCCCTGGTTAGATGTGATAGAAGGACTAAAGGCTGGAGACCACTGGGCCCTGGTTAGATCTGATAGAAGGACTAAAGTCTGGAGACCACTGGGCCCTGGTTAGATATGATAGAAGGACTAAAGGCTGGAGGCCACTGGGCCCTGTTTAGATATGATAGAAGGACTAAAGGCTGGAGACCACTGGGCCCTGGTTAGATATGATAGAAGGACTAAAGTCTGGAGACCACTGGGCCATGGTTAGATGTGATAGAAGGACTAAAGGCTGGAGACCACTGGACCCTGGTTAGATGTGATAGAAGGACTAAAGGCTGGAGACCACTGGGCCCTGGTTAGATATGATAGAAGGACTAAAGGCTGGAGACCACTGGACCCTGGTTAGATGTGATAGAAGGACTAAAGGCTGGAGACCACTGGACCCTGGTTAGATATGATAGAAGGACTAAAGGCTGGAGACCACTGGGCCCTGGTTAGATGTGATAGAAGGACTAAAGGCTGGAGACCACTGGGCCATGGTTAGATGTGATAGAAGGACTAAAGGCTGGAGACCACTGGACCCTGGTTAGATGTGATAGAAGGACTAAAGTCTGGAGACCACTGGGCCCTGGTTAGATGTGATAGAAGGACTAAAGGCTGGAGACCACTGGGCCCTGGTTAGATGTGATAGAAGGACTTAAGGCTGGAGACCACTGGGCCCTGGTTAGATGTGATAGAAGGACTAAAGGCTGGAGACCACTGGGCCCTGGTTAGATGTGATAGAAGGACTAAAGGCTGGAGAGCTGGGGACTGATCCAGGCTGCTCTACCCGGTCCTATCCAGCTGGAAGCCATCTGACTCTGCTGGCCATGAGGAGATATTGAAATAGAGGCCTGGCCACTCTTCAGTGAGGTCAAAGCCCCCCCGCTGCTCCATCCATCCACCCTCCCTCCAACAGGCCCCCCCCCTCCCTCTAACAGTCCCCCTCCCTCCCATCTGTTCCCTTTCAGCTGCCAGACTTCTGACTGGGGGAGAGGGAGACTGGAGAGAGAGAAAGAGAGAGGTAGAGGGGAGAGGGAGAGAAATAGAGAGAGAGAGAGAGCAAGAGAGAGAGAAATGTGTGAGGAGGACAGAGAGAGAGAGAATCTTCACTTATGTGTCTGGGGCAAAGCGGTTTGGGACACCATACAGACAGACAGTGGGTTTGTCCTTGGACTCTGGACCCCAGTTATGGCTGGCTGAAGAGATAGGAGATAGATAGATCTGTGCCCAGTAAAAAATGCTGATGTATGGTCTACTCAACACAGCCTCCTGCCCCCTCCTCCCCAGCACCTCTACCCTGCTACCCTGCCAAGCATTCACAGAGTCCCCAAGCCAGAGACTAAGCATGTCTGGAGTCTGGTGTGCATATCACAAATCAAATCAACATTTAAAATAATAATGCTTGCTTTCCTAACAATGCAGTTAGACATATAGAAAAATTATATCACAAGGAATTAAATACACAATGAGTAACGACAACTAGGCTTAGTCTCCCGCTCCTTTGAAAGGGGCAGCTCTAGCCTTTAGCTCAGTGCAGATGTTGCCTGTAATCCAAGGCTTCTGGTTGGGATATGTACGTACGGTCACTGGTGTGGACGATGTTGTCGATGCACTTCTTATTGAAGCCGGTGACTGATGTTGGTAAACACCTCAATGTTATCGGCAGAATCCCGGAACGTATTCCAGTTTGTGTTAGCGAAACAGTCCCGCGCCCGGTTTCCCAAATGCATCTTAAGGCTAAATTCATCTTAAAAACCATAGGATCCTTTCTAACGATGAATTTAGACTTAAGATGCTTTTGGGAAACAAGGCCCTATATAGTGGTACTACTACAGACCAGAGCCCTATTCCCTAATAGTACACTACTATAGACCAGAGCCCTATTCCCTATATAGTGGTCCTACTTTAGACCAGAGCCCTATTCCCTAATAGTGCCGGGTTAGATACAGTGCCGGGTTAGATATGATGTAACGACCACTGGGCCCTGGTTAGATGTGATAGCATGAGCTTCATCGGACCACTTCCTTATTGAGGGGGATCCAGAGTCCATTTACAGTCACTGGTACTTCCTGTTTGAGTTTTTGCTTGTAAGGTAAGAACCAGGAAGAGAGAGTTATAGTCAGATTTGCCAAATGGAGAGCAGGGGAGGGCCTTGTATGCGTCTCTGTGTGTGGATGTGATCTAGAGGTTTTTTTCCACCTCTAGTTGCACAGGTGACATGCTGGTAGAAATGAGGTAACAACGGATTTCCCTGCATTCAAATCACCGGCCACTAGGATCGCCAGCTCTGGATTCAAATGTTCTTGTTTGCTTATGGCCCTATACAGCTCGATCTTAATGCCAGCATCGGTTTGGATGGTAAATAAACAGCTACGAAAAAATACAGATGAAAACTATCTTGGTAAATAGTTACGGTCTACAGCTTATCATGAGGTACTCTACCTCGGGTGAGCAGAACCTCCAGACGTCCTTTACATTAGAGATCACGTTTGTTAACAAAGAGAGATGAGGGGTTACGGTCTACAGCTTATCATGAGGTACTCTAACTCGGGTGAGCAGAGCCTCCAGACGTCCTTTACATTAGAGATCACGGCTCAGCTGTTGTTTAACAAAGAGAGATGAGGGGTTACGGTCTACAGCTTATCATGAGGTACTCTACCTCGGGTGAGCAGAACCTCCAGACGTCCTTTACAGTAGAGATCACGGTTCAGCTGTTGTTAACAAAGAGAGATGAGGGGTTACGGTCTACAGCTTATCATGAGGCGAGCAAAACCTAGAGGCTTCCTTATAAACATTAGAGATCACTCACCAGCTGTTGTTAACAAAGAGACACACCTCCCCCTCCCCCCCTTAACCTTACCTGAGCCTGCCGTCCGGTCTTGACCAGGCATGGAAAAACAAGCGAGATATATATTATCCCATGTCCTTTGTTTAGCTACGAATCTAAAGAAACATAGAATATTACAGTTCTTCAGGTCCCGTTGACAGAATAGTCTGGAAGAGACTAGTCAACCTGTCCTAAATAGTGCTGCATGTACCTAATGTACTGGCTCTATGTCCGTCATCTGACTGTAGCACCGCCTGGAGTTTGAATGTAAATGTACTGGCTCTATTTCCGTCGTCTGACCGTAGCACCGCCTGGAGTTTGAATGTAAATGTACTGGCTCTATGTCCGTCATCTGACTGTAGCACCGCCTGGAGTTTGAATGTAAATGTACTGGCTCTATTTCCGTCGTCTGACCGTAGCACCGCCTGGAGTTTGAATGTAAATGTACTGGCTCTATGTCCGTCATCTGACTGTAGCACCGCCTGGAGTTTGAATGTAAATGTACTGGCTCTATTTCCGTCGTCTGACCGTAGCACCGCCTGGAGTTTGATGAACAGCATTTGGCGGTTGATTGGAACTGGTGCTGTGGACAGACGACATGGAAATAGATATCTTTGGCCACGCCACACCAGTGGCGGCTTTGGCGTTGATTAACAGAAGAATATGCAGAAAAGTACCTCATACCCTACGGTAAAATACGGTTGTGGCTCTTTGATGTTACGGGCGGCTAGTTTTGCTTCCACTTGTTTTAAAGGTCAAACGGTATCATGACCTCTAATAAGTACCAGGACATTGTAACCAAGAACGTGGTTGCTTCTGCCAGGAGACTGACGGTTGGCCGACAGTTGGATCTTCCAGCAAGACAATGTCCCCAAGGACACATCGAAATCCACAAATAAATGGTTCATTGACCACAGAATCTCATGTCTCCAGACGTGAACCCTGTTGAAAACGTAAGGTTTGATTTGAAAATGGCAGTTCGTAAACGCAGATGACGGATATCGAGGATCTGGAAAGATTATGTATAGAGGAATGTTCTAAGAGCCCTCCCAACGGGTTCTCCAACCTCATAAAACATTCTAGAAAAAAGCTCAGTGTCATTTTCCTCGAAAGGGGAGGGTACTAAATACTGAATAGGGGTGCAAATAATTTTGACCCATATCTTATAAGGAATTTTTTTGTATTACTTGTTAAATATATTGTATTAGTATAAAATAATATAATTTCCCAAATTTGTTTAGCATACTATATAATATAGTGACTAGCATACTATATAATATTTGTATTTGCATGAGTTATTTTGTAAAGATTTATTTTTGCTCCTTTTTATCAAGGATGGCAATCATTGTGGACTTCACTTTAGGTCAGGCTTTCTTGGAAAGTGTTTTCACTTGTTTTGAGGAATAACTCTTCAACAAGAAGGATCAGGTGTCACACTGGACCAATAGGACACCGTGCTGTAGCATGTCCAGTGAACCAATAGGACACCGTTCTGTAGCATGTCCAGTGGACCAATAGGACACCGTTCTGTAGCATGTCCAATGGACCAATAGGACACCGTTCTGTAGCATGTCCAGTGGACCAATAGGACACCGTTCTGTAGCATGTCCAGTGGACCAATAGGACACCGTGCTGTAGCATGTCCAGTGAACCAATAGGACACCGTTCTGTAGCATGTCCAGTGGACCAATAGGACACAGTTCTGTAGCATGTCCAATGGACCAATAGGATACAGTTCTGTAGCATGTCCAGTGGACCAATAGGATACAGTTCTGTAGCATGTCCAGTGGACCAATAGGATACAGTTCTGTAGCATGTCCAGTGGACCAATAGGACACAGTTCTGTAGCATGTCCAATGGACCAATAGGACACAGACGTAGCATGTCCAGTGGAATCACTCTGACAGACACACACACACACACACACACACACACACACACACACACACACACACACACACAAACACACAAACACACACGTGCAGACGCACACACACACACACACACACACACACACACACACACACACACACGCTGACACACCGCCAAGGAATCAGCCAAGGCCCAGGGTTCTGTGATAAACCACATTAGTCTCAACTAGTCCTTCAGACAATATTTACACTGAGCAAACAGACGCTGGGTTAACCTAGAGTCCCAAATGTCACCCTATTCCCTATATAGTGCACTACTTTAGACCAGAGCCCTATGGCACCCTATTCCCTACATAGTGCACTACTTTAGACCAGAGCCCTATGGCACCCTATTCCCTATTATAGTGCACTACTTAGATAGGGATAGCTGGGATGGTAGATACTGGTAGCTGGATGGTAGATAGTGGTAGCTGGGATGGTAGATAGTGGTAGCTGGATGGTAGATAGGGGTAGCTGGGATGGTAGATACTGGTAGCTGGATGGTAGATAGTGGTAGCTGGGATGGTAGATAGTGGTATCTGGGATGGTAGATAGTGGTAGCTGGGATGGTAGATAGTGGTATCTGGGATGGTAGATAGTGGTAGCTGGGATGGTAGATTGTGGTATCTGGGATGGTAGATAGTGGTATCTGGGATGGTAGATACTAGTAGCTCGGATGGTAGATAGTGGTAGCTGGGATGGTAGATAGTGGTATCTGGGATGGTAGATAGTGGTAGCTGGATGGTAGATAGTGGTATCTGGGATGGTAGATAGTGGTAGCTGGGATGGTAGATAGTGGTAGCTGGGATGGTAGATCGTGGTATCTGGGATGGTAGATCGTGGTATCTGGGATGGTAGATAGTGGTAGCTGGGATGGTAGATCGTGGTAGCTGGGATGGTAGATCGTGGTATCTGGGATGGTAGATAGTGGTAGCTGGGATGGTAGATAGTGGTAGCTCGGATGGTAGATAGTGGTAGCTGGGATGGTAGATAGTGGTAGCTGGGATGGTAGATCGTGGTATCTGGGATGGTAGATCGTGGTAGCTGGGATGGTAGATAGTGGTAGCTGGATGGTAGATAGTGGTAGCTGGGATGGTAGATAGTGGTATCTGGGATGGTAGATAGTGGTATCTGGGATGGTAGATAGTGGTAGCTGGATGGTAGATAGTGGTAGCTGGATGGTTGATAGTGGTATCTGGGATGGTAGATAGTGGTATCTGGGATGGTAGATAGTGGTAGCTGGGATGGTAGATCGTGGTATCTGGGATGGTAGATCGTGGTATCTGGGATGGTAGATAGTGGTATCTGGGATGGTAGATAGTGGTATCTGGGATGGTAGATAGTGGTATCTGGGATGGTAGATAGTGGTATCTGGGATGGTAGATACTGGTAGCTTGGATGGTAGATAGTGGTAGCTGGGATGGTAGATAGTGGTAGCTGGGATGGTAGATAGTGGTATCTGGGATGGTAGATAGTGGTATCTGGGATGGTAGATAGTGGTAGCTGGGATGGTAGATAGTGGTATCTGGGATGGTAGATAGTGGTAGCTGGGATGGTAGATCGTGGTATCTGGGATGGTAGATAGTGGTATCTGGGATGGTAGATACTGGTAGCTCGGATGGTAGATACTGGTAGCTCGGATGGTAGATAGTGGTAGCTGGGATGGTAGATAGTGGTATCTGGGATGGTAGATAGTGGTATCTGGGATGGTAGATAGTGGTATCTGGGATGGTAGATAGTGGTAGCTGGATGGTAGATAGTGGTATCTGGGATGGTAGATAGTGGTAGCTGGGATGGTAGATAGTGGTAGCTGGGATGGTAGATAGTGGTAGCTGGGATGGTAGATCGTGGTAGCTGGGATGGTAGATAGTGGTAGCTGGGATGGTAGATAGTGGTAGCTCGGATGGTAGATAGTGGTAGCTGGGATGGTAGATAGTGGTAGCTGGGATGGTAGATCGTGGTATCTGGGATGGTAGATCGTGGTAGCTGGGATGGTAGATAGTGGTAGCTGGATGGTAGATAGTGGTAGCTGGGATGGTAGATAGTGGTAGCTGGGATGGTAGATAGTGGTATCTGGGATGGTAGATAGTGGTAGCTGGGATGGTAGATAGTGGTAGCTGGATGGTTGATAGTGGTAGCTGGGATGGTAGATAGTGGTAGCTGGGATGGTAGATAGTGGTATCTGGGATGGTAGATAGTGGTAGCTGGGATGGTAGATCGTGGTATCTGGGATGGTAGATAGTGGTATCTGGGATGGTAGATATTGGTATCTGGGATGGTAGATACTGGTAGCTTGGATGGTAGATAGTGGTAGCTGGGATGGTAGATAGTGGTATCTGGGATGGTAGATAGTGGTAGCTGGGATGGTAGATAGTGGTATCTGGGATGGTAGATAGTGGTAGCTGGATGGTAGATAGTGGTATCTGGGATGGTAGATAGTGGTATCTGGGATGGTAGATAGTGGTATCTGGGGATCTGTCTGTTAGAGACATAAAGATTTGCAAAACACTTCTACTGTTTTGTTCATTCCACTGTGTTGATGTGTTGCCACGGTAACGCAGAGATCATTCCCGGGGCAGATCAGATCACAGCTCTTCACAGAGTGTGTGTGTGTGTGTGTTTGTGTGCATGTATGGTGTGCGTGTGTGTGCATGTATGGTGTGCGTGTGTGTGTATGTGTTTGTGTGCATGTATGGTGTGCGTGTGTGTATGTGTTTGTGTGCATGTATGGTGTGCGTGTGTGTATGTGTTTGTGTGCATGTATGGTGTGCGTGTGTGTGTATGTGTTTGTGTGCATGTATGGTGTGCGTGTGTGTGTATGTGTTTGTGTGCATGTATGGTGTGCGTGTGTGTGTATGTGTTTGTGTGCATGTATGGTGTGCGTGTGTGTGTATGTGTTTGTGTGCATGTATGGTGTGCGTGTGTGTGTATGTGTTTGTGTGCATGTATGGTGTGCGTGTGTGTGTATGTGTTTGTGTGCATGTATGGTGTGCGTGTGTGTGTATGTGTTTGTGTGCATGTATGGTGTGCGTGTGTGTGTATGTGTTTGTGTGCATGTATGGTGTGCGTGTGTGTGTATGTGTTTGTGTGCATGTATGGTGTGCGTGTGTGTGTATGTGTTTGTGTGCATGTATGGTGTGCGTGTGTGTGTGTGTGTTTGTGTGCATGTATGGTGTGCGTGTGTGTGTATGTGTTTGTGTGCATGTATGGTGTGCGTGTGTGTGCATGTGTTTGTGTGCATGTATGGTGTGCGTGTGTGTGTATGTGTTTGTGTGCATGTATGGTGTGCGTGTGTGTGTGTGTGTTTGTGTGCATGTATGGTGTGCGTGTGTGTGTATGTGTTTGTGTGCATGTATGGTGTGTGTGTGTGCATGTGTTTGTGTGCATGTATGGTGTGCGTGTGTGTGCATGTGTTTGTGTGCATGTATGGTGTGTGTGTGTGCATGTGTTTGTGTGCATGTATGGTGTGCGTGTGTGTGCATGTGTTTGTGTGCATGTATGGTGTGCGTGTGTGTGCATGTGTTTGTGTGCATGTATGGTGTGTGTGTGTGTGCATGTGCATGTGTTTGTGTGCATGTATGGTGTGTGTGTGTGCATGTGTTTGTGTGCATGTATGGTGTGCGTGTGTGTGCATGTGTTTGTGTGCATGTATGGTGTGTGTGTGTGTGCATGTGCATGTGTTTGTGTGCATGTATGGTGTGTGTGTGTGCATGTGTTTGTGTGCATGTATGGTGTGTGTGTGTGTGCATGTGTTTGTGTGCATGTATGGTGTGTGTGTGTGCATGTGTTTGTGTGCATGTATGGTGTGCGTGTGTGTGCATGTGTTTGTGTGCATGTATGGTGTGTGTGTGTGCATGTGTTTGTGTGCATGTATGGTGTGCGTGTGTGTGCATGTGTTTGTGTGCATGTATGGTGTGCGTGTGTGTGCATGTGTTTGTGTGCATGTATGGTGTGTGTGTGTGTGCATGTGTTTGTGTGCATGTATGGTGTGCGTGTGTGTGCATGTGTTTGTGTGCATGTATGTTGTGCGTGTGTGTGTATGTGTTTGTGTGCATGTATGGTGTGCGTGTGTGTGCATGTGTTTGTGTGCATGTATGGTGTGCGTGTGTGTGCATGTATGGTGTGCGTGTGTGTGTATGTGTTTGTGTGCATGTATGGTGTGCGTGTGTGTGCATGTGTTTGTGTGCATGTATGGTGTGTGCATGTGTTTGTGTGCATGTATGGTGTGCGTGTGTGTGCATGTGTGTGTGTGTGCATGTATGGTGTGCGTGTGTGTGTATGTGTTTGTGTGCATGTATGGTGTGTGTGTGTGTGCATGTGTTTGTGTGCATGTATGGTGTGCGTGTGTGTGCATGTGTTTGTGTGCATGTATGGTGTGCGTGTGTGTGCATGTGTTTGTGTGCATGTATGGTGTGCGTGTGTGTGTATGTGTTTGTGTGCTTGTATGGTGTGCGTGTGTGTGCATGTGTTTGTGTGCATGTATGTTGTGCGTGTGTGTGTATGTGTTTGTGTGCATGTATGGTGTGCGTGTGTGTGCATGTGTTTGTGTGCATGTATGGTGTGCGTGTGTGTGCATGTGTGTGTGTGCATGTATGGTGTGCGTGTGTGTGTATGTGTTTGTGTGCATGTATGGTGTGCGTGTGTGTGCATGTGTTTGTGTGCATGTATGGTGTGCGTGTGTGTGTATGTGTTTGTGTGCATGTATGGTGTGCGTGTGTGTGCATGTGTTTGTGTGCATGTATGGTGTGTGTATGTGTTTGTGTATATGTATGGTGTGCGTGTGTGTGCATGTGTTTGTGTGCATGTATGGTGTGTGTGTTCAGATCACAGTGTTTCCTGATGAGTTTACAGCTTCTCCACACAACCCAGCACTCTGTTCTGTTCTCCATCTGTCTGTCTGTCTGTCTGTCTGTCTGTCTGTCTGTCTGTCTGTCTGTCTGTCTGTCTGTCTGTCTGTCTGTCTGTCTGTCTGTCTGTCCGTCTGTCTGTTTGTTCTGTTCTCCATCTGTCTGTCTGTCTGCCTGTCTGTCTGTTCTCAGTCTGTCTGTCTGTCTGTCTGTCTGTCTGTCTGTCTGTCTGTCTGTCTGTCTGTCTGTCTGTTTTTTTAGTGTCTGTCTGTCTGTCTGTCTGTCTGTCTGTCTGTCTGTCTGTCTGTCTGTCTGTCTGTCTGTCTGTCTGTCTGTCTTGTCTTAGAATGCAGTTGGACCTGAGGATCATTCAAACTCTCTTTTCATTCATCTCCCTCTACCAGATGACACAGGCCATCTCCCTCCATCTCTCTCCATCTCCATCCATCTCCCTCCATCTCACTCCCTCTCCCTCACCATCCATCTCCCTCCATCTCTCTCCATCTGCATCCATCTCCCTCCATCTCCATCCATCTCCTTCACCACCCATCTCCCTCCATCTCCATCTTCCTCACCATCCATCTCCATCCATCTCTCTCCATCTCCATCCATTTCCCTCCAACTCCCTCCATATCCCTCACCCTCCATCTCCCTCCATCTCCATCCATCTGCTTCCATCTCCCTCACCCTCCATCTCCCTCACCATCCATCTCCCTCATCTCCCTCCATCTCCCTCCATCTCCATCCATCTCCCTCCATCTCCCTCACCCTCCATCTCCATCCATCTCCATTCATCTCCCTCCATCTTCCTCACCCTCCATCTCCATCCAACTTCCTCCATCTCCCTCACCCTCCATCTCCCTCCAACTCCCTCCATCTCCTTCACCATCCATCTCCATCCATCTCCCTCCATCTCACTCCATCTCCCTCACCATCCATCTCCCTCCATCTCCCTCCATCTCCATCCATCTCCCTCCATCTCCCTCACCCTCCATCTCCATCCATCTCCATTCATCTCCCTCCATCTTCCTCACCCTCCATCTCCATCCAACTCCCTCCATCTCCCTCACCCTCCATCTCCCTCCAACTCCCTCCATCTCCTTCACCGTCCATCTCCATCCATCTCCCTCCATCTCCCTCAGCCTCCATCTCCCTCCATCTCCATCCATCTGCCTCATCTCCATCCATCTCCATCTCCCTCCATCTCCATCCATCTCCCTCCATCTCCATCCATCTGCCTCTATCTCCATCCATCTCCCTCCATCTCCCTCCATCTCCATCCATCTCCCTCCATCTCCCTCCATCTCCCTCCATCTCCCTCACCCTCCATCTCCCTCCATCTCCCTCCATCTGCCTCCATCTCCATCCATCTCATCCATCTCCCTCCATCTCCCTCCATCTCCCTCCATCTCCATCCATCTCCATCCATCTCCCTCACTCTCACTCTCCATCTCCATCTCCATCCATCTCCCTCCATCTCCATCTCCCTCTATTTATTCTGATTTACACTCATGTTCAGTAACAACAGCTGTCCCCTAACCTCGGCCCTACAGACTGGGGTTCTGTGGGTAAAGGGCAACGAGGCTGATTTAGTTGTTACTGACTCCCACCTGTACAGGGCGTGATTCTTTCAGTTGATACGATCGCCAAGGGGCACAGTCACCATGACAACCAGTACACAATCCAGAAGCATGAATTTACCCACTGGATTAAAGCCAGAGATACAGCATCAATCTGTCCTCACACCATCTCAACACTGTGCTTTGGGATCTCTTGACTAAAACAGATATTGCTCCCGATTGATAGTGTGTCAAAGAACAGATAGTGAACAGCTATAAAGGCAGTATGACACATGTAATCTCTAGTCATATAAAATACGTTGACTCGGTATCTTTCCTCATCAGTTGAATGACTGGGCGAGTATTTCAGCATCCCAAATGGGACCCTTTTCCCCTATATAGTGCACTACTTCTGAAGCAGCCAATCTCTTCCATAAAGGGGGTACTACTAGAGCTTGCTACAGACTGGGTTGATTCTGTCATAATCAGGTCCGTCTCTGCCAGACACACAGGAATAATGGTATCAGAGGGATGGATATCTGATGCCTGGTTCTGCTGGGACCTCTCTCTCTCTCTCTCTCTGTCTCTCTCTCTCTCTCTCTCTCTCTCTCTCTCTCTCTCTCTCTCTCTCTCTCTTTCTTTCTCTCTCTCTGTCTCTCTCTCTCTACCCTCTCTACCGCTCTCTCTCTCTGTCTACCTCTCTCTCTCTCTCTCTCTCTCTCTCTCTGTCTCTCTCTCTCTCTCTCTCTCTCTCTCTCTCTCTCTCTCTCTCTCTCTCTCTCTCTCTCTCTCTCTCTCTCTCTGTCTCTGTCTCTCTAAATTATCTCTATTCTCTCTCTCTATCCTTCTATCTCACCCTCTCTCTTTCGTTCTCTCTCTCTCTACTTTTCTCTCTCTCTGTCTTTCTCTCTTTCTCCCCCTCTCCCTCTCTCTCTCTGTCTCTCCCTCCTTGTCTTTTTTATCTGCTGTGACCTCTAACCCATACATGTGGAAACCATGTCCATGTGTTCTGTAAGCCGTCTGTGTTTCATCCCTGCACTGGGTCCCTCTGAAGGCCGTTGGTGCTTCTTAAGGAGTCCGTCCACATTAACAACCAGTCAGTCGACCATTAGGGATTACTAAACCCCTGTGATGTGGATCAAATCACATCAAATAAAATACAGTTTTATTTGTCACATGTGTAGACCTTACAGTGAAATTCTTACTTACAAGCCCTTAACCAACAATGCTTTAAGAAGTTTTAAGACAAAAAATAGATAATAAAAGTAACAAATAATTAAACAGCAGCAGTAAAATAACAAGCGAGGCTATATACAGGGGGTTTTGGTACAGTCAATGTGCAGGGGCACCGGATAGTCAAGGTAATTGAGGTAATATGTACATGTAGGTAGAGTTATTAAAGTGACTATGCATAGATGATAAACAGAGAGTAGCAGCAGTGTAAAAGAGGGGTCTGGGTAGCCATTTGATTAGCTGTTCAGGAGTCTTATGGCTTGGGGGTAGAAGCTGTTTAGAAGCCTTTTGGACCTAGACTTGGCGCTCCGGTACCGCTTTCCGTGCGGTAGCAGAGAGAACAGTCTATGACTAGGGTGGCTGGAGGCTTTAACAATTTTTAGGGCCTTCCTCTGACACCGCCTGGTATAGAGGTCCTGGATGGCAGGAAGCTTGGCCCGATGATGTACTGGGCCTTGCGATCGGAGGCTGAGCTGTTGCCATACCAGGCAGTGATGCAACCAGTCAGGATGCTCTCGATGGTGCAGCTGTAGAACCTTTTGAGGATCTGAGGACCCATGCCAAATCTTTTCAGTCTCCTGAGGGGGAATAGGCTTTGCCGTGCCCTCTTCACAACTGTCTTAGTGTGTTTGGACCATGATAGTTTGTTGGTGATGTGGACGCCAAGGAACTTGAAGCTCTCAACCTGCTCCACTACCTCCCCGTCGATGAGAATGGGGGCGTGCTCGGCCTTCCTTTTCCTGTAGTCCACAATCATCTCCTTTGTCTTGATCACGTTGAGGGAGAGGTTGTAATCCTGGCACCACACGACCAGGTCTCTGACGTCCTCCCTATAGGCTGTCACACAGTCGTTCGGAACAGCTGGTGCTCTCATGTATGTTTCAGTGTTACTTGCCTCGAAGCGAACATAGAAGTATTTTAGCTCGTCTGGTAGGTTTGTGTCACCGGGCAGCTCGTGGCTGTGCTTCCCTTTGTAGTCTGTAATATTTTGCAAGCCCTGCCACATCCGACGAGCGTCGATCCCGGTGTAGTACGATTCAATCTTAGTCCTGTATTGACGGGTTAGAGTCCCGCGCCTTGAAAGCGGCAGCTCTACCCTTTAGCTCAGTGCGGACGATGCCTGTAATCCATGGCTTCTGGTTGGGGTATGTACGTACGGTCACTGTGGGGACGACGTCATCGATGCACTTATTGATGAAGCCAGTGACTGATGTGGTGTACTCCTCAATGCTATCAGAAGAGTCCCGGAACATATTCCAGTCTGCGCTCGGGGTTTAGTTCAACATTAACAAGAATGTAAGCTCTTACTTCCAATATCAGATATGTCCTTGGAAATGTTCTTGTTACTTACAACCTCATGCTAATTGCATTAATCAACCTTCTGGTCATCATGAGTGATCAGATTCCTCGCGGTCATACCAGTCATTTAGTAGTGGATGACGGGTCATACCAGTCATTTAGTAGTGGATGATGGGTCATACCAGTCATTTAGTAGTGGATGACGGGTCATACCAGTCATTTAGTAGTGGATGATGGGTCATACCAGTCATTTAGTAGTGGATGATGGGTCATACCAGTCATTTAGTAGTGGATGACGGGTCATACCAGTCATTTAGTAGTGGATGATGGGTCATACCAGTCATTTAGTAGTGGATGATGGGTCATACCAGTCATTTAGTAGTGGATGATGGGTCATACCAGTCATTTAGTAGTGGATGACGGGTCGCAGTCATACCAGTCATTTAGTAGTGGATGATGGGTCATACCAGTCATTTAGTAGTGGATGACGGGTCGCGGTCATACCAGTCATTTAGTAGTGGATGACGGGTCGCGGTCATACCAGTCATTTAGTAGTGGATGATGGGTCATACCAGTCATTTAGTAGTGGATGACGGGTCGCGGTCATACCAGTCATTTAGTAGTGGATGATGGGTCATACCAGTCATTTAGTAGTGGATGATGGGTCATACCAGTCATTTAGTAGTGGATGACGGGTCGCGGTCATACCAGTCATTTAGTAGTGAATGATGGGTCATACCAGTCATTTAGTAGTGGATGATGGGTCATACCAGTCATTTATTAGTGGATGACGGGTCATACCAGTCATTTAGTAGTGGATGATGGGTCATACCAGTCATTTAGTAGTGGATGATGGGTCATACCAGTCATTTAGTAGTGGATGATGGGTCATACCAGTCATTTAGTAGTGGATGACGGGTCATACCAGTCATTTAGTAGTGGATGATGGGTCATACCAGTCATTTAGTAGTGGATGACGGGTCATACCAGTCATTTAGTAGTGGATGATGGGTCATACCAGTCATTTAGTAGTGGATGACGGGTCGCGGTCATACCAGTCATTTAGTAGTGGATGATGGGTCATACCAGTCATTTAGTAGTGGATAACGGGTCATACCAGTCATTTATTAGTGGATAACGGGTCATACCAGTCATTTAGTAGTGGATGACGGGTCATACCAGTCATTTATTAGTGGATGACGGGTCATACCAGTCATTTATTAGTGGATGACGGGTCGCGGTCATACCAGTCATTTATTAGTGGATGACGGGTCGCGGTCACACCAGTCATTTATTAGTGGATGACGGGTCATACCAGTCATTTAGTAGTGGATGACGGGTCGCGGTCACACCAGTCATTTATTAGTGGATGACGGGTCATACCAGTCATTTATTAGTGGATGACGGGTCATACCAGTCATTTATTAGTGGATGACGGGTCGCGGTCATACCAGTCATTTATTAGTGGATGACGGGTCATACCAGTAATTTATTAGTGGATGACGGGTCATACCAGTCATTTATTAGTGGATGACGGGTCGCGGTCATACCAGTCATTTATTAGTGGATGACGGGTCGCGGTCATACCAGTCATTTATTAGTGGATGACGGGTCATACCAGTCATTTATTAGTGGATGACGGGTCATACCAGTCATTTAGTAGTGGATGACGGGTCGCGGTCATACCAGTCATTTATTAGTGGATGACGGGTCGCGGTCATACCAGTCATTTATTAGTGGATGACGGGTCACGGTCATACCAGTCATTTATTAGTGGATGACGGGTCGCGGTCATACCAGTCATTTTGGTTAGAAGGGAGCTCTTCCACTCTGTGTATTATATGCACACCCTTACGGGTATTATAGCACGTTAGTGGGCCTTTTCACTGTATTTGGCCTGTTAAGAGAATTAGTAATCACTAGTTGGTCCCGCCTTAGATGGCGCCAGAGCATGTTACTTTGGATATTGTATTAGGTCCCATCCTTTCCGGGGTCCTGATAGGTCATATTCCATCCGTTCAGTCATTCATAAAGACCCAAGCTGTGTTCGAATACTCATACTAACATACTGTATACTACATAATTAATGAGTATATACTACGTACTATATAGTATTAGTTCATTTTAGTACACTGTAAACTAACAGTATGCTTTCAGTTGAGAGTACTAGCTCTTCGCCTGTCTACCGGAAGTTGATGCTGTTGCTATGCAACCTCTTGCTAGCTAGTTAGCATAACAAATAACTAGTTAGACATTTTTTACGACTTTGGGTGTGTTCTTATGGATTCAATATGGAGTGCCGGAGTGCGGTTGTAAATTCAGAGCGTTGTCAGATTGTCCGTTTGTAAATTCAGAGCGTTTCGCTCTCGGAACGCACACTGGACGTTCGGGCCGAGGAGTAGGGTTGATTTGAGCGTTCTGACCTCACAACGGCAGTCAAGCACCCAAGCTAACGTTGGCTAGCTTGCTAGCTACTTCATAACACAAATGAGAGAACACCTCACTCTGACCATTTACTCACCCTAGCAGAGCTAGTATAGTTAACATCCTGGCAAGTTTGATGTACAGTGGCTTGCGAAAGTATTCACCCCCCTTTGGCATTTTTCCTATTTTTTTGCCTTACAACCTGGAATTAAAATAGATTTTGGAGGTTTTGTATCATTTGATTTACACAACATGCCGACCACTTTGAAGATTCAAAATATGTTTTATTGTGAAACAAAGAAGAAATTAGACTTGAGTGTGCATAACTATTCACCCCCCCCCCCCAAAGTCAATACTTTGTAGAGCCACCTTTGGCAGCAATTACAGCTGCAAGTCTCTTGGTGTATGTCTCTATAAGCTTGGAACATCTAGCCACTGGGATATTTGCCCATTCTTCAAGGCAAAACTGCTCCAGCTCCTTCAAGTTGGATGGGTTCCGCTGGTATACAGCAATCTTTAAGTCATACCACAGATTCTCAATTGGATTGAGGTCTGGGCTTTGACTAGGCCATTCCAAGACATTTAAATGTTTCCCCTTAAACCACTCAAGTGTTGCTATAGCAGTATGCTTAGGGTCATTGCCCTGCTGCAAGTTGAACCTCCGTCCCAGTCTCAAATCTCTGGAAGACCGAAACAGGTTTCCCTCTAAGAATTTTCCTGTATTTAGCGCCATCCATCATTCCTTCAATTTTGACCAGTTTCTCAGTCCCTGCTGATTAAAAACATCCCCCATGCTTCACTGTGGGGATGGTGTTCTCGGGGTGATGCGAGGTGTTGGGTTTGCGCCAGACATAACGTTTTCCTTGATGGCCAAAAAGCTACATTTTAGTCTCATCTGACCAGAGTACCTTCTTCCATATGTTTGGGGAGTCTCCCACATGCCTTTTGGCGAACACCAAACATAATTGCTTATTTTTATCTTCAAGCAATGGCTTTTTTCTGGCCAGTCTTCCATAAAGCCCAGCTCTGTGGAGTGTACGGCTTAAAATGGTGCTATGGACAGATACTCCAATCTCCGCTGTGGAGCTTTGCAGCTCCTTCAGGGTGATCTTTGTTCCCTTTGTTGCCTCTTTGATTAATGCCCTCCTTGCCTGGTGAGTTTTGGTGGGCGACTCTCTCTTGGCAGGTTTGTTGTGGTGCCATATTCTTTCCATTTTTTTATAATGGATTTAATGGTGCTCTGTGGGATGTTCAAAGTTTCTGATATGTTTTTATAACCCAACCCTGATCTGTACTTCTCCACAACTTTGTCCCTGACCTGTTTGGAGAGCTCCTTGGTCTTCATAGTGCCGCTTGCTTGGTGGTGCCCCTTGCTTAGTGGTGTTGCAGACTCTGGGGCCTTTCAGAACAGGTGTATATATACTGAGATCATGTGACAGATCATGTGACACTTAGGTCGCACACAGGTGGACTTTATTTAACTCCTTATGTGACTTCTGAAGGTAATTGGTTGCACCAGATCTTATTTAGGGGCTTCATAGCAAAGGGGGTGAATATATATGCACACAACATATCCGTTTTCAGTTTATTTTAGTTTTTTAAATAAGTTATTTTTTTCTTTTCACTTCACCAATTTGGACTATTTTGTGTTTGTCCATTACATGAAATTCAAATAAAAATCTATTTAAATTACAGGTTGTAATGCAGCAAAATAGGGAAAATGCCAAGGGGGTTGAATACTTTGCAATGCACTGTATAAGTAGCCAACTAAAGTTAGGTAGCTAGCTAACATACCGGTACATACAGTTGAAGTTCGAAGTTTACATACACCTTAGCAAAATACATTTAAACTCCGTTTTTCACAATTCCTAACATGTAATCCTAGTAAAAATCCCCTGTCTTCGGTCAGTTAGGATCACCACTTAATTTTAAGAATGTGAAATGTCAGAATAATAGTAGAGAGAATTATTTATTTCAGATTTTATTCCCAGTGGGTCAGAAGTTTACATACACTCAATTAATATTTGGTAGCATTGCCTTTAAATTGTTTAACTTGGGTCAAACGTTTCGTGTAGCCTTCCACAAGCTTCCCACAATAAGTTGGGTGAATTTTGGCCCATTCCTCCTGACAGAGCTGGTGTAACTGAGTCAGGTTTGTAGGCCTCCTTGCTCGCACACACTTTTTCAGTTCTGCCCTCAAATGTTCTATAGGATTGAGGTCAGGCCTTTGTGATGGCCACTCCAATACCTTGACTTTGTCGTCCTTATGCCATTTTGCCACAACTTTGGAAGTATGCTTGGGGTCATTGTCCAATTGGAAGACCCATTTGCGACCAAGCTTTAACTTCCTGACTGATGTCTTGAGATGTTGCTTCAATATACACCAAATTTTCCTGCCTCAATATGCCATCTATTTTGTGAAGTGCACCAGTCCATCCTGCAGAAAAGCACACCCACAACATGATGCTGCCACTCCCGTGCTTCACGGTTGGGATGGTGTTCTTCGGCTTGCAAGCCTCCCCCTTTTTCCTCCAAACATAACGATGGTCATTATGGCCAAACAGTTCTATTTTTGTTTCATCAGACCAGAGGACATTTCTCGAAAAAGTACGATCTTCGTCCCCATGTGCAGTTGCAAACCGTAGTCTGGCTTTTTTATGGCGGTTTTGGAGCAGTGGTTTATTCCCCAATTCACCAAAGTACGTTCATCTCTAGGAGACAGAATGCGTCCTCTTCCTGAGCGGTATGACGGCTGCGTGGTCCCATGGTGTTTATACTTGCATACTATTGTTTGTACAGATGAACGTGGTACCTTCAGGCATTTGGAAATTGCTCCCAATGATGAACCAGACTTGTGGAGATCTAAAAACTTTTCTGAGGTCTTGGCTGATTTCTTTTGATTTTCCCATGATGTCAAGCAAAGAGGCACTGAGTTTGATGGTAGGCCTTGAAATACATCCACAGGTACAACTCCAATGGACTCAAATGATGTCAATTAGCCTATCAAAAGCTTCTAAAGCCATGACATAATTTTCTGGCATTTTCCAAGCTGTTTAAAGTCACAGTCAACTTAGTGTATGTAAACTTCTGACCTACTGGAATTGTGATACAGTGAATACCTAGGATAGGATAGGATAAAGTAATCCTTCTAACCCCCCCCCCCCCTAAAATATTTAGATGCACTATTGTAAAGTGGTTGTTCCACTGGATATCATAAGGTGAATGCACCAACTTGTAAGTCGCTCTGGATAAGAGCGTCTGCTAAATGACTTAAATGTAAATGTAAATGGTAGAGACAGTAGTCTTCCTAGTGATCAAGCCATAACCAGACTCTGGATGGGTGGCCTTCTAGGCAGAGTTGCAAAGAAAAAGCCATATCTCAGACTGGCCAATAAAAATAAAAGATTAAGATGGGCAAAAGAACACAGACACTGGACAGAGGAACTCTGCCTTGAAGGCCAGCATCCCGGAGTCGCCTCTTCACTGTTGACGTTGAGACTGGTGTTTTGCGGGTACTATTTAATGAAGCTGCCAGTTGAGGACTTGTGAGGTGTCTGTTTCTCAAACTAGACACTCTAATGTACTTGTCCTCTTGCTCAGTTGTGCACCGGGGCCTCCCACTCCTCTTTCTATTCTGGTTAGAGACAGTTTGCTCTGTTCTGTGAAGGGAGTAGTACACAGCGTTGTACGAGATCTTCAGTTTCTTGGCAATTTCTCACATGGAATAGCCGTCATTTCTCAGAACAAGAATAAACTGACGATTTTCCGAAAAAAAGTAGTTGTTTCTGGCCATTTTGAGCCTGTAATCGAACCCACAAATGCTGATGCTCCAGATACTCAACTAGTCTAAAGAAGGCCAGTTTTGTTGCTTATTTAATCAGTACAATCGTTTTCAGCTGTGCTAGCATAATTGCAAAAGGGTTTTCTAATGATCAATTAGCCTTTTAAAATTATAAACTTGGATTAGCTAACACAACGTGCCATTGGAACACAGGAGTGATGGTTGCTGATAATGGGCCTCTGTACACCTATGTAGATATTCCATTAAGAATTAAGAAATGTCACCTTTTGTATTCTACTATTCTTACTCTCAATAGAGAGCTCTGGCACTCTATTCCCCATAGAGCTCTGGCACTCTATTCCCCATAGGGCTCTGACACTCTATTCCCCATAGGGCTCTTGCACTCTATTCCCCATAGGGCTCTGGCACTCTATTCCCCATAGGGCTCTGGCACTCTATTCCCCATAGGGCTCTGACACTCTATTCCCCGTAGGGCTCTGACACTCTATTCCCCATAGGGCTCTGACACTCTATTCCCCATAGGGCCCTGGCACTCTATTCCCCATAGGGCTCTGACACTCTATTCCCCGTAGGGCTCTGGCACTCTATTCCCCATAGGGCTCTGACACTCTATTCCCCATAGGGCTCTGGCACTCTATTCCCCATAGGGCTCTGGCACTCTATTCCCCGTAGGGCTCTGACACTCTATTCCCCATAGGGCTCTGACACTCTATTCCCCATAGGGCTCTGGCACTCTATTCCCCATAGGGCTCTGGCACTCTATTCCCCATAGGGCTCTGGCACTCTATTCCCCACAGGGCTCTGACACTCTATTCCCCATAGGGCTCTGACACTCTATTCCCCGTAGGGCTCTGGCACTCTATTCCCCATAGGGCTCTGGCACTCTATTCCCCATAGGGCTCTGGCACTCTATTCCCCATAGGGCTCTGGCACTCTATTCCCCATAGGGCTCTGGCACTCTATTCCCCATAGGGCTCTGGCACTCTATTCCCCATAGGGCTCTGGCACTCTATTCCCTATAGGGCCCTGGCACTCTATTCCCCGTAGGGCTCTGGCACTCTATTCCCCATAGGGCTCTGACACTCTATTCCCCATAATGCTCTGGCACTATTCCCCATAGGGCTCTGACACTCTATTCCCCGTAGGGCTCTGGCACTCTATTCCCCATAGGGCTCTGACACTCTATTCCCCGTAGGGCTCTGGCACTCTATTCCCCATAGGGCTCTGGCACTCTATTCCCCATAGGGCTCTGGCACTCTATTCCCCATAGGGCTCTGGCACTCTATTCCCCATAGGGCTCTGGCACTCTATTCCCCATAGGGCTCTGGCACTCTATTCCCCATAGGGCTCTGGCACACTATTCCCCATAGGGCTCTGACACTCTATTCCCCATAGGGCTCTGACACTATTCCCCGTAGGGCTCTGGCACTCTATTCCCCATAGGGCTCTGGCACTCTATTCCCCATAGGGCTCTGGCACTCTATTCCCCATAGGGCTCTGGCACACTATTCCCCATAGGGCTCTGACACTCTATTCCCCATAGGGCTCTGACACTCTATTCCCTGTAGGGCTCTGGCACTCTATTCCCCATAGGGCTCTGGCACTCTATTCCCCATAGGGCTCTGGCACTCTATTCCCCGTAGGGCTCTGGCACTCTATTCCCCATAGGTCTCTGGCACTCTATTCCCCATAGGGCTCTGGCACTCTATTCCCCATAGGGCTCTGGCACTCTTTTCCCCATAGGGCTCTGGCACTCTATTCCCCATAGGGCTCTGACACTCTATTCCCCATAGGGCTCTGGCACTCTATTCCCCATAGGGCTCTGGCACTCTATTCCCCATAGGGCTCTGGCACTCTATTCCCCATAGGGCTCTGGCACTCTATTCCCCATAGGGCTCTGGCACTCTATTCCCCATAGTGCACTATATAGGGAATTGGGTGCCATGTAGTGCACTAGATAGGGAAGAGGGTGCCATGTAGTGCACTAGATAGGGAATAGGGTGCCATGTAGTGCACTAGATAGGGAATAGGGTGCCATGTAGTGCACTAGATAGGGAGTAGGGTGCCATGTAGTGCACTATATAGGGAGTAGGGTGCCATGTAGTGCACTAGATAGGGAATAGGGTGCCATGTAGTGCACTATATAGGGAGTAGGGTGCCATGTAGTGCACTATATAGGGAATAGGGTGCCATGTAGTGCACTATATAGGGAATAGGGTGCCATGTAGTGCACTAGATAGGGAATAGGGTGCCATTTGGGACATTCATTCTGACTCACCTGGTGAGAGATACTGTAAACTCCCCTAATGGCGTGATGAGGTCATAAGAGACCCAGAACAGGTGTTAAAAATAGCAGCTGACGTTCCACATGACCGTTCCTCCGGTGAGGTGAATCTAGTGTACTTTGCACCGTGGGCTGAGGACCCAGCTGCCCTGTGTCCGGGAGTCAACCGTGCGGTAAGTTTCCACGCTGGGAAAAAGAACGAGAACAACCCTCCCCCAATACTGTGCTGGGATTGGTCGCCTATGCCTTTTACGAGGTGATCACATGACATTACCGCATGGCCAGGTGTTCTACCCGTCATGCCTTACAGATCTCCCTAATGCCCACCTCAGGGTTGTCACTAGTTACCACAGCCACAAAGTCATAAACCCCACCTATGTCTAAAATGTTCTCTTCTTAAATGTGGATTATACACTTCTCCCTAACCTTAACCACACACTGCTAACCTTATGTCTAACCCTAACCTTAAATTAAGACCAAAAAGCACATTTTTGTTTTCACACATTTCTATGACATAGCCAATTTTGACTTTGTGGCTGTGGGAACTAGTGGAAACCCCACCTCAGTTATCCCTGCCCCTGTGGATCCAGGAAGATGGCAGTTTCCACAACTACTGTAGACACAGAACATGCCGGTGAGCCACTGAGAGACTTTGACACTGATTAGCTGTTTTACTATAGATCCCATGGCTATGAGTCATCCATGGCCTAGTTAAAGGTTAAAGGTTAAAGGTTAAATAATAATAAATTAGAAAATGAAGCCTCCTCAGCCAGTCTGTCTCCCCTCCATTCAGCCATATCAGAGGTGACCATTCCAAACCCTGACTCAGTATTTCCCAGGCAAGTGGATTCAGTCTGTTTCAGCTGTAGTTGGCTGGCTGTTTCAGCTGTAGTTGGATGACTGTTTCAGCTGTAGTTGGCTGGCTGTTTCAGCTGTAGTTGGCTGGCTGTTTCAGCTGTAGTTGGCTGACTGTTTCCGCTGTAGCTGGATGACTGTTTCAGCTGTAGCTGGATGACTGTTTCAGCTGTAGCTGGCTGACTGTTTCCACTGTAGCTGGATGACTGTTTCAGCTGTAGCTGGCTGACTGTGTGAGCCGTCGCTGGGTGACTGTTTGAGCCGTCGCTGGGTGACTGTTTCAGCCGTGTCTGGGTGACTGTTTCAGCCGTGGCTGGGTGACTGTTTCAGCCGTGGCTGTGTGACTGTTTCAGCCGTGGCCGGGTGACTGTTTCAGCCGTGGCCGGGTGACTGTTTCAGCCGTGGCCGGGTGACTGTTTCAGCCGTGGCCGGGTGACTGTTTCAGCCGTGGCCGGGTGACTGTTTCAGCCGTGGCCGGGTGACTGTTTCAGTGGCTGGGTGACTGTTTCAGTGGCTGGGTGACTGTTTCAGCCGTGGCTGGGTGACTGTTTCAGTCGTGGCCGGGTGACTGTTTCAGCCGTGGCTGGGTGACTGTTTCAGTCGTGGCCGGGTGACTGTTTCAGCCGTGGCCGGGTGACTGTTTCAGCCGTGGCTGGGTCAGTCGTACCGAAGCACTGAAGCGGGACACGATGTTTTATTCATGACTAACTCAGACATACGGTGATGTCAAAGGTTACCGTGACGACAGCTAGGATAACGTTTGCGGTGAAATGTTTAATTAAGATAAGAGCAGATAGCGGTATCTGCGTGAACCTGAATCTAGTGTCAGAATGGCAGCCTGTGTTACGTATGTAGTGCACTACTTTTGACCAGGACCCAGAAGACTCTGGTTAAAAGTAGTGCACTATATAGGACATAGGGTCCCATTGAGGAGGCATTTAGGGTCTAGTTTAGGGTTATCGAAAGGACAAGAAGGTGTTCTCACGTTCCCCTTATAACATTTATCTGGCGTTCTCAAATATTTGAGCAATGAGGTAGAGAGGGCTGAGGACATTTGATTGGAAGTATTACGGGCTTCTGTTTCTGCTTTGCCAATGTAACCGATTTAGAGATTATGATCAAGCCAAATAAATGGGGATTATTTTGATTGTGAGTAGTGTTCTCCCTCCCTCCCTCAGTCCACACTAGGATCTATTTAACCTCAGTAAGCTGAAGATGATGAAGATTATAAGAGGTCTTCATCAACCACGTCCTGTTAGTGCCCCCGTCTCTCTCCCTTAGTGCCCGCTAGCTGACACGACATCTTCCCTGCTGAGACCTTCTCCAGGGTGACTCTCCCTCCCTCCCTCAGTCCCTCCCTCCCTCAGTCTCTCCCTCCCTCCCTCAGTCCCTACCTCCCTCAGTCCCTCCCTCCCTCTCTCCCTCCCTCCCTCAGTCTCTCCCTCCCTCCCTCCCTCAGTCCCTCCCTCCCTCAGTCCCTCTCTCCCTCCCTCCCTCAGTCCCTCCCTCAGTCCCTCTCTCCCTCCCTCCCTCAGTCCCTCCCTCAGTCCCTCCCTCCCTCAGTCCCTCTCTCCCTCCCTCCCTCAGTCCCTCCCTCAGTCCCTCCCTCCCTCCCTCCCTCCCTCCCTCCCTCCCTCCCTCCCTCCCTCCCTCCCTCCGTCCCTCTCTCCCTCCCTCCCTCAGTCTCTCCCTCCCTCCCTCCCTCCCTCCCTCCCTCCCTCCCTCCCTCCCTCCCTCCCTCCCTCCCTCCCTCCCTCAGTCCACACTACACTCTCTCTCTCTCCACACATTCTGTAATCAGTCATATCAGGATGGAATCCCCTGCAGAATTCCACAGCATCACTAATGGACTTGTCAGACACAGCCATGACTTCTGCCCTCCAAATCTGCATCGAGTTGTACCAGGGTTATAATCCCTTGGCGAAGGAGGAGGGAGGGTGGAGAAATAGGGGTGGAGGGGAGTTGACTGGAACCCTGATAACGCGACGCCAAGGCATGATTTACTTCCTCCTAACCACTCGCACCCTCACCCCTCCTCCCCCCTCACCCCTCCCCTCATCCAGCCCTGTATACAGAGAGTCACAGCCAGGCCATGGATGGACGATAGAAAGGTCAGGACAGCGTCCTGCAGAGGTATGTCTGAAAGGGGTGCCAGGGCATCTGGCCCAGCCTCACCGGACCTCGCTGGGGTCAGAGTCCCGCACGTAGGAACAGACACTGGCAGACAGGGAGAGAGAGAGAGAGGAGAGGGAGAGAGGTGGCCAGACCAAGCCTCCCGAGTCTCGTTGCAACAACTGGTGGAGAGTTCAGACAGACCGACGGAGGGCCTTTTAGCCTGCAAGGCAGGGAGACAGGGAGAGAGACAGGGAGGCAGGGAGACAGGGAGGCAGGGAGACAGGGAGGCAGAGAGACAGGGAGGCAGGGAGACAGGGAGGCAGGGAGGCAGGGAGACAGGGAGACAGCGAGACAGGGAGACAGGGAGGCAGGGAGACAGGGAGGCAGGGAGACAGGGAGGCAGGGAGACAGGGAGGCAGGGAGGCAGGGAGGCAGGGAGACAGGGAGGCAGGGAGACAGGGAGGCAGAGAGACAGGGAGACAGGGAGGCAGGGAGACAGGGAGACAGGGAGGCAGGGAGGCAGGGAGACAGGGAGGCAGGGAGACAGGGAGACAGGGAGACAGGGAGGCAGGGAGACAGGGAGGCAGGGAGACAGGGAGACAGGGAGGCAGGGAGGCAGGGAGACAGGGAGGCAGGGAGACAGGGAGGCAGGGAGACAGGGAGGGCCGTTTAGCCAGCGAGGCAGGGAGACAGGGAGACAGGGAGGCAGGGAGGTAGGGAGGCAGGGAGGCAGGGAGGCAGGGAGACAGGGAGACAGGGAGGCAGGGAGGCAGGGAGACAGGGAGGCAGGGAGGCAGGGAGGCAGGGAGGCAGGGAGGCAGGGAGGCAGGGAGGCAGGGAGACAGGGAGACAGGGAGGCAGGGAGGCAGGGAGACAGGGAGGCAGAGAGACAGGGAGACAGGGAGGTAGGGAGGTAGGGAGACAGGGAGACAGGGAGGCAGGGAGGCAGGGAGACAGTGAGACAGGGAGGCAGGGAGACAGGGAGGCAGGGAGACAGGGAGGCAGGGAGACAGGGAGGCAGGGAGACAGGGAGGCAGGGAGACAGGGAGACAGGGAGACAGGGAGGGAGGGAGACAGGGAGACAGGGAGTCAGGGAGACAGGGAGACAGGGAGGGAGGCAGGGAGACAGGGAGGCAGGGAGACAGGGAGGCAGAGAGACAGGGAGGCAGAGAGACAGAGAGACAGGGAGACAGGGAGACAGGGAGGCAGGGAGACAGGGAGGCAGGGAGATAGGGAGACAGGGAGGCAGAGAGGCAGAGAGACAGGGAGGCAGGGAGGCAGAGAGACAGGGAGGGAGGGAGACAGGGAGGCAGGGAGACAGGGAGACAGGGAGACAGGGAGACAGGGAGGCAGGGAGACAGGGAGACAGGGAGACAGGGAGGCAGAGAGACAGGGAGACAGGGAGACAGGGAGGCAGGGAGACAGGGAGGCAGAGAGGCAGAGAGACAGGGAGACAGGGAGGCAGGGAGACAGGGAGGGAGACAGGGAGGCAGGGAGGCAGAGAGACAGGGAGACAGGGAGGCAGGGAGACAGGGAGGGAGACAGGGAGACAGGGAGGCAGAGAGACAGGGAGACAGGGAGGCAGGGAGGCAGGGAGGGAGACAGGGAGACAGGGAGGCAGGGAGGGAGACAGGGAGGCAGGGAGACAGGGAGGCAGGGAGACAGGGAGGCAGGGAGACAGGGAGGCAGAGAGGCAGAGAGGCAGAGAGACAGGGAGACAGGGAGGGAGGGAGACAGGGAGGCAGGGAGACAGGGAGACAGGGAGGCAGGGAGACAGGGAGGTAGGGAGACAGGGAGACAGGGAGGCAGAGAGACAGGGAGACAGGGAGGCAGGGAGACAGGGAGGCAGGGAGACAGGGAGGCAGGGAGACAGGGAGACAGGGAGACAGGGAGACAGGGAGGCAGGGAGGGAGATAGGGAGGCAGGGAGACAGGGAGGCAGGGAGGCAGAGAGGCAGAGAGGCAGAGAGACAGGGAGGAAGGGAGGGAGGGAGACAGGGAGGCAGGGAGACAGGGAGGCAGGGAGACAGGGAGGCAGGGAGACAGGGAGGTAGGGAGACAGGGAGACAGGGAGGCAGAGAGACAGGGAGACAGGGAGGCAGGGAGACAGGGAGGCAGGGAGACAGGGAGGCAGGGAGACAGGGAGACAGGGAGACAGGGAGGGAGACAGGGAGACAGGGAGACAGGGAGGCAGGGAGACAGAGAGACAGGGAGGCAGAGAGGCAGAGAGACAGGGAGGCAGGGAGGCAGGGAGGGAGGGAGACAGGGAGGCAGGGAGGGAGGGAGACAGGGAGGCAGGGAGACAGGGAGGCAGAGAGACAGGGAGACAGGGAGACAGGGAGGCAGGGAGACAGGGAGACAGGGAGACAGGGAGACAGGGAGGTAGGGAGACAGGGAGACAGGGAGACAGGGAGACAGGGAGGCAGGGAGGGAGCAGGTCTAGGGCCAGCGAGGGCCACACGAGGCCAGGCAGCACGAGGCCAGGACACGCCATGGACCCAGCACGGACCTAGCACGCTTCCAGATTGCTCAACGCACCCTCAATGCACAACGCAGCACGCGGGCCCCTGCCCTCCTCAGAGAGGGAGAGGGAGGAGAGGACAGAGGGAAGCCAGGGGAGATGGGGGAGAACAGGGAGAGAGAGAGAGCGAGCAAAAAGGAGAGAGACAGAGAGAGAGAGAGAGAGAGAGACAGAGAGATAGAGAGAGAGACAGAGAGAGAGACAGAGAGAGAGAGAGAGAGAGTGAGAGAGAGAGACAGAGACAGAGAGAGAGACAGAGAGAGAGAGAGAGAGAGAGAGAGAGAGAAAGAGAGGGAGAGATCTGTTGCAATGCCCCTGTTTGGCCTAGACATGATGTTTTGAGTTGATGTTTGGTCTTTGGGGTTCTCGTCGACACAATGCAACACACACAGTGTTGAGCAGGAATAATGGAGTGTTGGACAGAATCTATACTGTTGGGACAGATACAAGCTCACACAGCCCAATTTCTAAACTGTCTTGCCTTGCAAAAAAAATATATTAGAATCACTGGCAAACTCTCAGCTAAGAACTTTTATTTATTTTTTAAACTTCAAATGTTATTCTTAACGCCCGTGTGAGTTTAGACCTCGACATAACACCGTTTCAGCTACTACTCTTGACTTAAATTATGTGTTAAATAGCTTAGCTCATAGGAATCACTGCAGTCGGAGTTCCAATTCATCTCAAAGGTGTTCAATGGGGTTGAGGTCAGGGCTCTGTCCTGGCCAGTCAAGTTCTTCCACTCCGATCTCAACAAACTATTTCTGTATGGACCTCGCTTTCTGCACGGGGGGTATTGTCATGCTGAAACAGGAAAGGGCTTTATGATTTCCCTTCACTGGAACTAAAGGGGCCCGAACCATGAAAAACAGCCCGAGACTATTGTTCCTCCTCCACCAAACATTACAGTTGGCACTTTGCATTAGGGCAGGTAGCGTTCTCCTGGCATCCGCCAAACCCCGATTTGTCTGTCGGACTGCCAGATGGTAAAGCATGATTCATCACTCCGGAGAAAATGTTTCCACTGTTTCAGAGTCTAATGGAGGCGATCTTTACACCACTCCACCCGACGCTTGGCATTGTGCATGGTGATCTGAGGCTTGTGTGTGGCTGCTCGGCCACGGAAACCCATTTTATGAAGTTCCTGATGAACAGTTCTTGTGCTGATGTTGCTTCCAGAGGCAGTTTGGAACTCGATAGTGAGTGTTGCAACCGAGGACAGAGGATTTTTACACGCTACGAGCTTCAGCACTCGCCGGTCTCGTTCTGTGAGCTTGTGTCGCCTACCACTTCCCGTTCAGTCACGAGTATGGCTGAAATAGCCTGAATCCACTAATTTGAAGGGGTGTCCACATACTTCTGTATATATAGTGTATCTGACAGGATGGTGTCAAGTCAAGTTACCCGGATGTTACTAAAGGTGTCCCCACAGGGGTCGATTTTGGGACCTGATTTACAGACTTATATAAATAATATTGGTCTATCTGCAAAGACCTTTAACATTCATCTGTATGCAGATGACCCTGTTATGTAGGCTACTGTCCCTTCTGCTGACCAGGCTGTTAGAGCTGCAATCTGATTGGTTGCCTTGCAGAAAGCCCTGGTTGATTTAAAATGGATACTTAAAGGGGAAGAAAACGAAATGTATGTTATTGTCTAATTGTCATACAAATATCTCAGATGTTTTTTTACACATTTATGGATGGAAGAACCATCCAGCAGGTTTCCCGCCTTATAAATATCTGGTATTTTTGGGGGATTGACGCAAATGTGACGTTTTAAAAGCATATCGAGGAGTTCTGAAGGTCTGGACTAGTAGTGAGCAGGTCAGCTGTTCGTTCACCTGCACACGCCCGCAATTGCTCATAACTCATCCGCAACGGCCCGACAATAGGTGATAAAGTGAAAATCTGAGGCTCTCACCCAACCCGAACACGCCAATATAGAACAATGTGTTGTAGGCTACAGTCAGAGACGGCGGAAATATTTTTTTGACAGGGTGTAGAATTTTTTCTTGTTGTTGTTGCCTGATTTTGATATGTATCTGGTTATAATTTCCGACATGTTGGTCGGCTATTTGTTCGGCAAAACTTGTCTATAATTGGATACATGCAGACTATATAAACCCTTTCCTCAACAGAATAATATCGTAGATCGATAGAATGAATGTTCCAGTCTAGTTGACGTCGGTGAAGTTTGTTCTCTGTCATCTTTCACGGAGCGGAAGACGTTTTAGGGACCGGAGAGAAAGTACATAAATAAAAACAAACGCGAAATATTTTCTGATAAAAAAAAATGTCCAAATGACATCAGTTGTTAAGGGAAAAAAGAAAGCTGTGAAAACGACCCAAAGTGTTTCTGATTTAAAAATAATTCAGTTCGGCTTCGATGACGTGGTTGAAATACTATCAGCTCTTAATGACGCCGATCACTCCAGCATGGTATCTAACTGAGCGTTGCATTCTCTCGAAATGCAGACAGAAAGACATCATATTTCTCCACTCCTGTTCCCAAGTCAAAATGTACATTTGGTGTATAATTTTACTGCACAAAAAAATGCCCTAATTCTACAGGAGTTAATATGAAGGCTGTAGACCTTATTCACACCGGACCAGTATTACTAGAGCGCGTTGGTTGTGTATTTATCACCCCAGAATGTCCGTTATTCCAGAGGCGCAATATATTTTTTTAAATGATTCATTTTGACGATGTTCAATTCATTCGCAAAAAACGTATAAACAAAAGCATTGACTGTGAACGTAGAAATACATGTAGGACGTTCTTATATAGGCTCTGCGCAGAACTTCGTTTAATCTATCTAATCAGTTGTTGCTTTCTTGCTCAAACGACATACGGGACGTTGGAGTTTGCAATAACAAAACAGTAGGTTATTGTGGTTAGTCAATGTCCAGATTTCAGTTTTCATTTAACCCATCTAAACAGTAGGCTACAGTTCCATTGAGATGCCATAAGGCCTGTTTAAAGTCCCGTCTTGTGACTGTTGAATTTGTGTAGCGCCTCACAATCACCACGCAAAACACGGCAATCGTCCTCTTTTACCACGTCATCAAATATTTTTTTTTACAAACATTACTTTTCTGGCCATTCCTTCTCTTTATTTTCAACTCTCCTTTCGCACCTTTTGTTTTATTTTATTGAAATGAAACTTTGACAATGTCATTTTTGCCTCGGTGGACTGACTTTTTCTGCCCTGCTCCTAAAATCATTGGTGATTGGCTTATGTAGGCTATTTGGCGCGCGTACAGTTAAACCCTAAAGTTTAGGCTTAAGCAGTAACACCAGAGAGCCTAAAACAATGAAAGAAAAAACCTCAATGTAGCCTATAGATATACATTGCACAATAATTATACATGTATGTATTGCTTCTCTTTGTTCAACACGCAGTCTCCGCGGATATAACTGCGGTCCCAGCGGTTTATCAGTCAACCCGCAGTCCCCGCGGATATAACTGCGGTCCCAGCGGTTTATCAGTCAACCCGCAGTCCCCGCGGATATAACTGCAGTCCCCGCGGATATAACTGCAGTCCCAGCGGTTTATCAGTCAACCCGCGGTCCCCGCGGATATAACTGCAGTCGCCGCGGTTTATCAATCAACCCGCGCATCACTATGGACCTCAAACTCCCCCTACGTCACTTCATATATATCCTTTCTGTTGCACAAAGCGTCCATCACATCTCACTTCTTTGTTTTAAAAGTAGAAAAATATGAGGCGCCAAAAACCGCTCACAGGTTTGGTTCACTTTTGACGTTCTTCGTGACTCCACCAACCTAGGTTTTGGGAAATGTTTGTTCTCAGGGCACCATCGGGAATGAGACCCTGGTCTCAACTGGGTTCCCCTGAATAAATAAAAGTTAAATAAAAAATAAAAACACACACACACACACACACACACACACACACACACACACACACACACACACACACACACACACACACACACACACACACACACACACACACACACACACACACACACACACACACACACACACACACACACACACACACACACACACACAGCACATCGGGGAAGGGACATGACCCCAGTCACGGTAATATGTCTATAATATGGGTTATTACACACGTATGGGTTGCGTTGACAGGCCTTTCTTTCCAGGGGACTTCCAGAGCCAACGGCACTCATTTCAACACAACTCAATACATTCACATCATTTACAATATGTTGACATTCAACCCGATTAGTATGTACCTAATGGAAGAAATGAGACTAGCTGATGGTCTATAGTCTGAGATGAGACTAATGGAAGAGACTAGCTGATGGTCTATAGTCTGAGATGAGACTAGCTGATGGTCTATAGTCTGAGATGAGATTAACGGAAGAGACTAGCTGATGGTCTATAGTCTGAGATGAGACTAATGGAAGAGACTAGCTGATGGTCTATAGTCTGAGATGAGACTAATGGAAGAGACTAGCTGATGGTCTATAGTCTGAGATGAGACTAATGGAAGAGACTAGCTGATGGTCTATAGTCTGAGATGAGACTAATGGAAGAGACTAGCTGATGGTCTATAGTCTGAGATGAGACTAGCTGATGGTCTATAGTCTGAGATGAGACTAACGGATGAGACTAGCTGATGGTCTATAGTCTGAGATGAGACTAATGGATGAGACTAGCTGATGGTCTATAGTCTGAGATGAGACTAGCTGATGGTCAATAGTCTGAGATGAGACTAATGGATGAGACTAGCTGATGGTCTATAGTCTGAGATGAGACTAACGGAAGAGACTAGCTGATGGTCTATAGCAGGGGTGTCAAACTCATTCCACGGAGGGCCTAGTGTCTGCAGGTTTTTGGTTTTTCCTTTCAATAAAGCCCTAGACAACCAGGTGTGGGGAGTTCCTAACTAATTAGTGATGTTAATTCATCAATCAAGTACAAGGGAGGAGCGAAAACCCGCAGACACTCGGCCCCCCGTGGAATGAGTTTGACACCTGTGGTCTATAGTCTGAGATGAGACTAATGGAGGAGACTAGCTGATGGTCTATAGTCTGAGATGAGACTAGCTGATGGTCTATAGTCTGAGATGAGACTAGCTGATGGTCTATAGTCTGAGATGAGACTAATGGAGGAGACTAGCTGATGGTCTATAGTCTGAGATGAGACTAGCTGATGGTCTATAGTCTGAGATGAGACTAGCTGATGGTCTATAGTCTGAGATGAGACTAATGGAAGAGACTAACTTATGGTCTACAGTCGGAGATGAGACTAATGGAAGAGACTAGCTGATGGTCTATAGTCTGAGATGAGACTAATGGAAGAGACTAGCTGATGGTCTATAGTCTGAGATGAGACTAGCTGATGGTCAATAGTCTGAGATGAGACTAATGGATGAGACTAGCTGATGGTCTATAGTCTGAGATGAGACTAACGGAAGAGACTAGCTGATGGTCTATAGTCTGAGATGAGACTAATGGAAGAGATTGTATTTTGGTGTTAGTCACATCTCAGACTATAGAAGGCTGTTAGTCACATCTCAGACTATAGAAGGCTGTTAGTCACATCTCAGACTATAAAAGGATGTTAGTCACATCTCAGACTATAGAAGGATGTTAGTCACATCTCAGACTATAGAAGGATCATAGTCACATCTCAGACTATAGAAGGCTGTTAGTCACATCTCAGACTATAGAAGGCTGTTAGTCACATCTCAGACTATAGAAGGCTGTTAGTCACATCTCAGACTATAGAAGGCTGTTAGTCACATCTCAGACTATAGAAGGCTGTTAGTCACATCTCAGACTATAGAAGGCTGTTAGTCACATCTCAGACTATAGAAGGCTGTTAGTCACATCTCAGACTATAGAAGGCTGTTAGTCACATCTCAGACTATAGAAGGCTGTTAGTCACATCGCAGACTATAGAAGGTTGTTAGTCACATATCAGACTATAGAAGGCTGTTAGTCACATCTCAGACTATAGAAGGCTGTTAGTCACATCTCAGACTATAGAAGGATCATAGTCACATCTCAGACTATAGAAGGATGTTAGTCACATCTCAGACTATAGAAGGCTGTTAGTCACATCTCAGACTATAGAAGGATCATAGTCACATCTCAGACTATAGAAGGTTGTTAGTCACATCTCAGACTATAGAAGGCTGTTAGTCACATCTCAGACTATAGAAGGTTGTTAGTCACATATCAGACTATAGAAGGCTGTTAGTCACATCTCAGACTATAGAAGGCTGTTAGTCACATCTCAGACTATAGAAGGCTGTTAGTCACATCTCAGACTATAGAAGGTTGTTAGTCACATCTCAGACTATAGAAGGCTGTTAGTCACATCTCAGACTATAGAAGGCTGTTAGTCACATCTCAGACTATAGAAGGCTGTTAGTCACATCTCAGACTATAGAAGGTTGTTAGTCACATCTCAGACTATAGAAGGCTGTTAGTCACATCTCAGACTATAGAAGGCTGTTAGTCACATCTCAGACTATAGAAGGATGTTAGTCACATCTCAGACTATAGAAGGATGTTAGTCACATCTCAGACTATAGAAGGTTGTTAGTCACATCTCAGACTATAGAAGGCTGTTAGTCACATCTCAGACTATAGAAGGCTGTTAGTCACATCTCAGACTATAGAAGGCTGTTAGTCACATCTCAGACTATAGAAGGCTGTTAGTCACATCTCAGACTATAGAAGGCTGTTAGTCACATCTCAGACTATAGAAGGCTGTTAGTCACATCTCAGACTATAGAAGGTTGTTAGTCACATCTCAGACTATAGAAGGCTGTTAGTCACATCTCAGACTATAGAAGGCTGTTAGTCACATCTCAGACTATAGAAGGCTGTTAGTCACATCTCAGACTATAGAAGGCTGTTAGTCACATCTCAGACTATAGAAGGCTGTTAGTCACATCTCAGACTATAGAAGGCTGTTAGTCACATCTCAGACTATAGAAGGCTGTTAGTCACATCTCAGACTATAGAAGGCTGTTAGTCACATCTCAGACTATAGAAGGCTGTTAGTCACATCTCAGACTATAGAAGGCTGTTAGTCACATCTCAGACTATAGAAGGCTGTTAGTCACATCTCAGACTATAGAAGGCTGTTGTCCAAAGATACAAACTTTTTGATACTGGTCCACTACGAGAATCAAACCCACAACCCCTGGTGTAGTAAGCACCAAGCTCTACCAACTGGACCACAGACAATTCGTCATCTGATAAGTAGTCGGAGTCTGTGGGTTCTGTTAAAGGTGATAACACTTCTCTGCCCATATCATTGAGTAATTCTCCTCAATTGAGTAACTCCCAGCCCCACCACCACCACAACAACCACCCCCCACAGTGGGGTCTTGCCCAATCCCCTGTTCTCTGTTTGTGGTCTCCCAGTCCCACAACAGACATCAGGGCTCTCTGAGGCATCAGTCTGTGGCAGGATTGCGTCTCTCTCTCTCTCTCTCTCTCTCTCTCTCTCTCTCTCTCTCTCTCTCTCTCTCTCTCTCTCTCTCTCTCTCTCTCTCTCTCTCTCTCTCTCTCTCTCTCTCTCTCTCTCTCTCTCTCTCTCTCTCTCTCTCTCTCTCTCTCTCTCTCTCTCTCTCTCTCTCTCTCTCTCTCTCTCTCTCTCTCTCTCTCTCTCTCTCTCTCTCAAAAGGGGCTTTATTGGCATGTTAACATTGCCAAAGCAAGTGAAGTAGATAATAAATAAAAGTGAAATAAACAATACAAATTTATAGTAAATATTACACTCATAGAAGTTCCAAAGAATAAAGACATTACAAATGTTATATTATGTGTATATACAGTGTTGTAACGATGTACAACTGGTTATAGTACAAAAGGGAAAATAAATCAACATAAATATGGGTTGTATTTACAAAGGTGTTTGTTCTTCACTGGTTGACCTTTTCTTGTAGCAACAGGTCACACATCTTGCTGCTGTGATGTCACACTGTGGTATTTCACCCAGTAGATATGGGAGTTTATCAGAATCGGGTTTGTTTTCTAATTCTTTGTGGATCTTTGTAATCTGAGGGAAATATGTGTCTCTAATATGGTCATACATTTGGCAGGAGGTTAGGAAGTGCAGCTCTCTCTCTCTCACTCTCTCTCTCAATGCCTCAACTGCCTCTCCATTCATGCCAGTGTGGAGTGAAGAAGGTACACTGTAGACCAGGGGTGACCATTCTGGCCAACTCCACCCCTGAAGACCAGGTCTTAGTGTGTGGTAGTTCCTGTTGTAGACCAGGGGTGACCATTCTGGCCAACTCCACCCCTGAAGACCAGGTCTTAGTGTGTGGTACTTCCTGTTGAAGAGCAGGTCTTAGTGTGTGGTACTTCCTGTTGAAGAGCAGGTCTTAGTGCCTGGTACTTCCTGTTGAAGAGCAGGTCTTAGTGCCTGGTACTTCCTGTTGAAGAGCAGGTCTTAGTGCCTGGTACTTCCTGTTGAAGAGCAGGTCTTAGTGCCTGGTACTCCCGGGTGGCGCAGTGGTCTAGGGCACTGCATCGCAGTGCTAGCTGCGCCACCAGAGTCTCTGGGTTCGCGCCCAGGCTGGGCTGGGTTCGCGCCCAGGCTCTGTCGCAGCCGGCCGCAACCGGGAGGTCCGTGGGGCGACGCACAATTGGCATAGCGTCGTCCGGGTTAGGGAGGGTTTGGCCGGTAGGGATATCCTTGTCTCAGTGTGTAAAATGTATGCACTCTACTGTAAGTCGCTCTGGATAAGAGCGTCTGCTAAATGACTAAAATGTAAATGTAAATGGTACTTCCTGTTGAAGAGCAGGTCTTAGTGCCTGGTACTTCCTGTTGAAGAGCGGGTCTTAGTGCCTGGTACTTCCTGTTGAAGAGCAGGTCTTAGTGCCTGGTACTTCCTGTTGAAGAGCAGGTCTTAGTGCCTGGTACTTCCTGTTGAAGGGCAGGTCTTAGTGCCTGGTACTTCCTGTTGAAGGGCAGGTCTTAGTGCCTGGTACTTCCTGTTGAAGGGCAGGTCTTAGTGTCTGGTACTTCCTGTTGAAGAGCAGGTCTTAGTGCCTGGTACTTCCTGTTGAAGAGCAGGTCTTAGTGCCTGGTACTTCCTGTTGAAGGGCGGGTCTTAGTGTCTGGTAGTTCCTGTTGAAGAGCAGGTCTTAGTGTCTGGTACTTCCTGTTGAAGGGTGGGTCTTAGTGTCTGGTACTTCCTGTTGAAGAGCAGGTCTTAGTGTCTGGTACTTCCTGTTGAAGGGCGGGTCTTAGTGTCTGGTAGTTCCTGTTGAAGAGCAGGTCTTAGTGTCTGGTAGTTCCTGTTGAAGGGCGGGTCTTAGTGTCTGGTACTTCCTGTTGAAGGGCGGGTCTTAGTGTCTGGTAGTTCCTGTTGAAGAGCAGGTCTTAGTGTCTGGTACTTCCTGTTGAAGGGTGGGTCTTAGTGTCTGGTAGTTCCTGTTGAAGAGCAGGTCTTAGTGCCTGGTACTTCCTGTTGAAGAGCAGGTCTTAGTGCCTGGTACTTCCTGTTGAAGAGAAGGTCTTAGTGTCTGGTAGTTCCTGTTGAAGGGCGGGTCTTAGTGCCTGGTAGTTCCTGTTGAAGAGCAGGTCTTAGTGCCTGGTACTTCCTGTTGAAGAGCAGGTCTTAGTGTGTGGTACTTCCTGTTGAAGAGCAGGTCTTAGTGTGTGGTACTTCCTGTTGAAGAGCAGGTCTTAGTGTCTGGTAGTTCCTGTTGAAGGGCGGGTCTTAGTGTGTGGTACTTCCTGTTGAAGGGCGGGTCTTAGTGTCTGGTACTTCCTGTTGAAGGGCGGGTCTTAGTGCCTGGTACTTCCTGTTGAAGAGCAGGTCTTAGTGCCTGGTACTTCCTGTTGAAGAGCAGGTCTTAGTGCCTGGTACTTCCTGTTGAAGAGCAGGTCTTAGTGCCTGGTACTTCCTGTTGAAGAGAAGGTCTTAGTGTCTGGTACTTCCTGTTGAAGGGCGGGTCTTAGTGTGTGGTAGTTCCTGTTGAAGAGCAGGTCTTAGTGTGTGGTAGTTCCTGTTGAAGAGCAGGTCTTAGTGTGTGGTACTTCCTGTTGAAGGGCGGGTCTTGGTGTGTGGTACTTCCTGTGGTAATGATGTAGCAGTTCTGTCAGTCCAGTATAGTTGAACTTCATGACAGCCGACTGACATTATATCTGCTCACTACAAGTGAACAATGAACAGATAGATTATAGGAGTCATTTGGATCTATTCAAAAGATAGAGATAGAGAGGGTAGAGAGGGTAGAGATAGAGATAGAGAGGGTAGAGAGTAGAGATAGAGAGGGTAGAGAGAGTAGAGATAGAGATAGAGAGGGTAGAGATAGATTGGGTATAGAGGGTAGAGATAGAGAGGGTAGAGAGAGTAGAGATAGAGATAGAGAGGGTAGAGATAGAGAGGGTAGAGAGGGTAGAGATAGAGATAGAGAGGGTAGAGATAGAGAGGGTAGAGAGAGTAGAGATAGAGATAGAGAGGGTAGAGATAGAGAGGGTAGAGAGAGTAGAGATAGAGATAGAGAGGGTAGAGATAGAGAGGGTAGAGAGGGTAGAGATAGAGATAGAGAGGGTAGAGATAGAGAGGGTAGAGAGGGTATAGATAGAGATAGAGAGGGTAGAGATAGAGAGGGTAGAGAGGGTAGAGATAGAGATAGAGAGGGTAGAGATAGAGAGGGTAGAGATAGAGATAGAGAGGGTAGAGAGGGTAGAGATAGAGATAGAGAGGGTAGAGATAGAGATAGAGAGGGTAGAGAGGGTAGAGAGAGAGGGTAGAGAGGGTAGAGATAGAGAGGGTAGAGAGGGTAGAGATAGAGATAGAGAGGGTAGAGATAGAGAGGGTAGAGAGGGTAGAGATAGAGAGGGTAGAGAGGGTAGAGATAGAGATAGAGAGGGTAGAGAGGGTAGAGAGAGAGGGTAGAGAGAGAGGGTAGAGAGAGAGGGTAGAGAGGGTAGAGATAGAGATAGAGAGGGTATCTTAACCCATAGAGAGTCTAAGCCGGGGGAGGGGAGGGGAGGTTCTACTAAGAAGGTCACACCAAGGATCATTTAGCTATTTAATTTTTCATTTAAATACCCCTTGAAGTATAAAAATATATAAAAAATTATTTGATCAACATTTTTATTTACTAGTAGCCCATAGAAATGCAGGAAGTTTGTTCTGAAATGTCTGTCCTATATCTGAGAGGTATGAGAAAGATTAGGAAACATTTGTTATTTATTTTCTTTACGTGTATTTAACCCCTTATTTTTGACACTAAACAGTCTCCATGTATACTTCCATTCATTTTTTCAACTGTTACCGGGGGTATCTGTTACTGGGGGTATCTGTTACCGGGGGTAACTGTTACCGGGGGTATCTGTTACCAGGGGACCTTAAGACAAGTGTTGTGAGACCTCTGGGCGTCCTAGAGCAAAACAGAGAACCCCATCGTGGTCGTGAAAGTCTCATCTTTCCAGAGAGTGGTGTAATAGTTTGTATAATAGGTTGGCCAAACCGCTACAGACGATTTTGTGAGAAGAACGATTTTTGGGATGTGTCTCGACAAAATACCACTCTTGTCACGCCCTGACCATAGAGAGCCCTTGTTTCTCTATGGTGTAGTAGGTCAGGGCGTGACGAGGGGGTGTTCTAGTTTAAAATTTCTATGTTGGTGTTTTGGTATGGTTCCCAATTAGAGGCAGTTGGTAATCGTTGTCTCTAATTGGGGATCATATTTAGGTAGCATTTTTTTCCCACCTGTGTTTTGTGGGATATTGATTTGTGTTTGTGCATGTGCACCACGTAGTCACGTTTTATTATTTTTGTTTTGCTGAAGTTTCACTTTTAAGATCTGGAACTCTACGTACGCTTTGGTCCAGTTCTTACGACAACCGCGACAACTCGACAACCGTGACAACTCGACAACCGTGACAACTCGACAACCGCGACAACTCGACAACCGCGACAACTCGACAACCGCGACAACTCGACAACTCGACAACCGTGACAACTCGACAACTCGACAACCTCGTCAACCGTGACAACTCGACAACCGTGACAACTCGACAACCGTGACAACCGCGACAACTCGACAACCGTGACAACTCGACAACCTCGACAACCGCGACAACTCGACAACCGCGACAACCGCGACAACTCGACAACCGTGACAACTCGACAACTCGACAACCGCGACAACTCGACAACCGTGACAACTCGACAACTCGACAACCGCGACAACTCGACAACCGCGACAACTCGACAACTCGACAACCGCGACAACTCGACAACCGTGACAACTCGACAACCGTGACAACTCGACAACCGTGACAACTCGACAACCGCGACAACTCGACAACCGTGACAACCGCGACAACTCGACAACCGCGACAACTCGACAACCGCGACAACCGCGACAACTCGACAACCGCGACAACTCGACAACCGCGACAACCGCGACAACTCGACAACCGCGACAACTCGACAACCGCGACAACTCGACAACCGCGACAACTCGACAACTCGACAACTCGACAACTCGACAACCGCGACAACCGCGACAACTCGACAACTCGACAACTCGACACCGCGACAACTCGACAACCGCGACAACTCGACAACCGCGACAACCGCGACAACCGCGACAACTCGACAACTCGACAACTCGACAACCGTGACAACTCGACAACCGTGACAACTCGACAACCCGACAACTCGACAACCGCGACAACTCGACAACTCGACAACTCGACAACCTCGTCAACCGTGACAACTCGACAACCGTGACAACTCGACAACCGTGACAACTCGACAACCGTGACAACTCGACAACCGTGACAACCGCGACAACTCGACGACCGTGACAACTCGACAACCTCGACAACCGCGACAACTCGACAACCGTGACAACTCGACAACCGTGACAACTCGACAACCGTGACAACTCGACAACCTCGACAACCGCGACAACTCGACAACCGTGACAACTCGACAACCGTGACAACTCGACAACCTCGACAACCGCGACAACTCGACAACCGTGACAACTCGACAACCTCGACAACCGCGACAACTCGACAACCGTGACAACTCGACAACCGTGACAACTCGACAACCGCGACAACTCGACAACCGCGACAACTCGACAACCGTGACAACTCGACAACCGCGACAACTCGACAACCGCGACAACTCGACAACCGCGACAACTCGACAACCGCGACAACTCGACAACAGCGACAACTCGACAACCGCGACAACTCGACAACCGCGACAACTCGACAACCGCGACAACTCGACAACCGCGACAACCGCGACAACTCGACAACCGCGACAACTCGACAACCGCGACAACTCGACAACTCGACAACCGCGACAACCGCGACAACCGCGACAACTCGACAACTCGACAACCGTGACAACTCGACAACTCGACAACCTCGTCAACCGTGACAACTCGACAACCGTGACAACTCGACAACCTCGACAACCGCGACAACCGCGACAACTCGACAACCGCGACAACCGTGACAACTCGACAACCTCGACAACCGCGACAACCTCGACAACCGCGACAATTCGACAACCGTGACAACTCGACAACCGTGACAACTCGACAACCGCGACAACTCGACAACCGCGACAACTCGACAACCGCGACAACTCGACAACCGCGACAACTCGACAACCGCGACAACTCGACAACCGCGACAACCGCGACAACTCGACAACCGCGACAACTCGACAACCGCGTCAACTCGACAACCGCGTCAACTCGACAACCGCGACAACTCGACAACTGCGACAACCGCGACAACTGCGACAACCGCGACAACTCGACAACCGCGACAACTCGACAACCGCGACAACTCGACAACTCGACAACTCGACAACCGCGACAACTCGACAACTCGACAACCGCGACAACTCGACAACCGCGACAACTCGACAACTCGACAACCGTGACAACTCGACAACTCGACAACCTCGTCAACCGTGACAACTCGACAACCGTGACAACTCGACAACCGTGACAACTCGACAACCGTGACAACTCGACAACCGTGACAACCGCGACAACTCGACAACCGTGACAACTCGACAACCTCGACAACCGCGACAACTCGACAACCGCGACAACCGTGACAACTCGACAACCGTGACAACTCGACAACCTCGACAACCGCGATAACCTCGACAACCGCGACAATTCGACAACCGTGACAACTCGACAACCGTGACAACTCGACAACCTCGACAACCGCGACAACTCGACAACCGCGACAACTCGACAACCGCGACAACTCGACAACCGCGACAACTCGACAACCGTGACAACTCGACAACTCGACAACCGCGACAACTCGACAACCGCGACAACTCGACAACCGTGACAACTCGACAACTCGACAACCGCGACAACTCGACAACCGCGACAACTCGACAACTCGACAACCGCGACAACTCGACAACCGCGACAACTCGACAACCGTGACAACTCGACAACCGCGACAACTCGACAACCGTGACAACCGCGACAACTCGACAACCGCGACAACCGCGACAACTCGACAACCGTGACAACCGCGACAACCGCGACAACTCGACAACCGCGACAACTCGACAACCGCGACAACCGCGACAACTCGACAACCGCGACAACTCGACAACCGCGACAACTCGACAACCGCGACAACCGCGACAACCGCGACAACTCGACAACCGCGACAACCGCGACAACCGCGACAACTCGACAACCGCGACAACCGCGACAACTCGACAACCGCGACAACTCGACAACCGCGACAACTCGACAACCGCGACAACTCGACAACCGCGACAACCGTGACAACTCGACAACTCGACAACCTCGTCAACCGTGACAACTCGACAACCGTGACAACTCGACAACCGTGACAACTCGACAACCGTGACAACTCGACAACCGCGACAACCGTGACAACTCGACAACCGTGACAACTCGACAACCTCGACAACCGCGACAACCTCGACAACCGCGACAATTCGACAACCGTGACAACTCGACAACCGTGACAACTCGACAACCGCGACAACTCGACAACCGCGACAACTCGACAACCGCGACAACTCGACAACCGTGACAACTCGACAACCTCGACAACCGCGACAACTCGACAACCGTGACAACTCGACAACCGTGACAACTCGACAACCGTGACAACTCGACAACCGTGACAACTCGACAACCTCGACAACCGCGACAACTCGACAAACCGTGACAACTCGACAACCTCGACAACCGCGACAACTCGACAACCGTGACAACTCGACAACCGTGACAACTCGACAACCGTGACACTCGACAACCCCGACAACTCGACAACCGCGACAACTCGACAACCGCGACACTCGACAACCGCGACAACTCGACAACAGCGACAACTCGACAACCGCGACAACTCGACAACCGCGACAACTCGACAACCGCGACAACGCGACAACCGCGACAACTCGACAACCGCGACAACTCGACAACTCGACAACCGCGACAACTCGACAACCGCGACAACTCGACAACTCGACAACCGTGACAACTCGACAACTCGACAACTCGACAACCGTCGTCAACCGTGACAACTCGACAACCGTGACAACTCGACAACCTCGACAACCGCGACAACCGCGACAACTCGACAACCGCGACAACTCGACAACCGCGACAACCGCGACAACTCGACAACCGCGACAACTCGACAACCGCGACAACTCGACAACCGCGACAACTCGACAACTCGACCACTCGACAACTCGACACTCGACAACTGCGACAACCTCGACAACTCGACAACTCGAGACAACTCGACACCGCGACAACCGCGCACAACTCGACAACCGCGACAACCGCGACAACTCGACAACTCGACAACTCGACAACCGTGACAACTCGACAACCGTGACAACTCGACAACTCGACAACTCGACAACGCGACAACTCGACAACTCGGACAACTCGACAACCTCGTCAACCCGTGACAACTCGACAACCGTGACAACTCGACAACCGTGACAACTCGACAACCGTGACAACCGCGACAACTCGACAACCGTGACAACTCGACAACCTCGACAACCGCGACAACTCGACAACCGTGACAACTCGACAACCGTGACAACTCGACAACCCGTGACAACCCGACAACCGTGACAACTCGACAACTCGACAAACCGTGACAACTCGACAACCTCGACAACCGTGACACTCGACAACCGCGACACCTCGACAACCGTGACAACTCGACAACCGCGACAACTCGACAACCGCGACAACTCGGACAACTCGACAACCGCGACAACTCGACAACCTCGACAACTCGACCAACCGCGACAACTCGACAACCCGCGGACAACTCGACACCCCCACCGCGACAACTCGACAACCGCGACAACTCGACACCGCGACAACTCGACAACCGCGACAACTCGACAACAGCGACAACTCGACAACCGCGACAACTCGACAACGCGACAACTCGACAACCGCGACAACTCGACAACCGCGACAACCGCGACAACTCGACAACCGCGACAACTCGACAACCGCGACAACTCGACAACTGCGACAACTCGACAACTCGACAACCGCGACAACTCGACAACCGCGACAACTCGACAACTCGACAACCGTGACAACTCGACAAACTCGACAACCTCGTCAACCGTGACAACTCGACACCGTGACAACTCGACAACCTCGACAACCGCGACAACCGCGACAACTCGACAACCGCGACAACCGACAACTCGACAACCTCGACAACCGCGACAACCTCGACAACCGCGACAATTCGACAACCGTGACAACT
>NW_024058437.1:0-55119 GCF_016432855.1 Salvelinus namaycush | reverse complement strand
TTATAATCCCATGCTGCCCCACTATGATACATCTTGGTCATATCATGTAGACTACTGAATGTAGAGGTGAGCTCTCCTTTCCAAACACCTGCCTGACATTACAGCTATGGTCTTGCTGCGTTTCTGAGCAAGATTGTCAAGAAGTGTTAGAAATGTCCAGGGGTCCAACTAGATTTATTTTCTTAAGGCCAAACAATTCTCAGAAGCAGCTACAGCATTTCATATTCTACTCTTTGTACCATTTATTCTTGTAAATGATCCGTTTCAGATAGACTATTGATGGAAGCGTTTTTATTTCAAGTATATTTATTCACCAAATGTTCATTGTTGTTAATTAACCAATTCATTTGAATAGTCTACTGTATTTTACAGCCATAGACGACACGATCAAGCAGTCCATTGGGGAATACAGAGACTCTCTACAAGCAACAAAGATCAAGAAATACCAGCGAGACACAGAGGACTACCAGCTCAACCAGGTGTACGCATGGGCAGGCCCAAGGACAGGAGCACGGAGAGGCCGACGGAGGGACGTACCACTGATCGGGGGACACAGATACGCAGCAGCGGGAGGACATGGAAACTTGGACACAGAGGCATCCACCGAGAGCGAATTCCCTACAGACAGTGACTCCAGCTTCCATGGCACACAGTGTTTTTTTAGCCCGGAAGCAACAGAGGGCTCCACGAAAGAAAAGAAACGATGCAGGAGAGGCAAGCGGTCGAAGAGGAGACCAGGAACACAGGCCGTGGACACGGAGCTACAGCATGACGCGGTAATTAACCTCTCCAAAAAAGACCTTACTGACGCGCAAGTCTCAGTCTTATTTAAGGTCCTCTCTTTTGTACCTACATGTACAGATAAACCATTCGATACGAAAGTAGATCTGTTTAAATTCTTTCGCAAGATTAAACTTAAGCATGTGTTTTCGCAAAACACTGATTCGGGAGCTAGTAACACATCAAAGAACTGGTACCCATTTTAAGCCCAAAAGCAAATTCTGTCCCATGGTTAACAACTCCTCGATTAATACCTATTGTAGGTTAGTCGAACAAGAAGCCATGTCAGTATATACGAGACAAACAAACCATATTCAGAAGAATCTCACTAGAACAGAAGGACTGGCACTCAATGAATTAATGAAAGATTCATCTTTGGTTATAAAACCTGCAGACAAGGGGGGTGCTGTGGTTGTTTTAGACTATGAAAAATATAAAGAAGAAATTCAGAGACAACTCAGCAATGAACGTTTCTATAGAAAACTGAGTGTTGATCCCACACAGGTGTTCCAAAGGGATATATGCTCTAATCTGGAGCAAGCCCTATTAAACCACCTTATCTCAAAACCTGAATATGAATACCTTTGCTGCAAATGTGCCATACGTCCATGCTTATACATTTTACCGAAATTACACAAACCTAAAACACAACAAGGCAACTATCCAGGCAGACCAGTGGTTGCAGGAATAGGCTCAATGCTAGAGCCATTGTCGAACTTTGTAGACTCTTTTATTAAATCTCATGTGCAAGCATTGCCATCATATTGTAATGACCTGACTAGATCATAAAGGAACAATTGTCCAGACAGAGGCTTGAGTTTACGAATTGACGGTTTATTAACCCAACTTTACACCGTGTTACGTTCCTTCTTCCTTTTTTTTCCTTCTTGACAATATTTCTCCACTGAGATCTCCTAATTTCAATGGGTTCAATGAGTTAAAAAAAAAAAATAACCACCAGAGTGCGTAAGAACAGTCTTTGGTTCTGGTATTTCAATGCCTCTTTCTGAACCTGGATATGTATGTGCTCTACCATATCATTGCAAAGTGGGACGTCTTCCCATGAACCGTATTGCTGCTTGATTGTACTTGAAACTGCGAAGACAGAGTCAAAGACTTTCCTGACAAGAATAACAGGAACAATATCAAGGTTTATCACCTTTGGTTTGTTCCTCTCGGTCTCCTTCGGAGCCTGTTCTTGCACAGGCTTTCCACAGTCCTTTGTGTGTCACGTTCCTGACCTGTTTTATGTTATTTTTGTATGTGTTTAGTTGGTCAGGGCGTGAGTTGGGGTGGGCATTCTATGTTTTGTGTTTCTATGTTTAGGTCACTTGTAATTAGCCTTATATGGTTCTCAATCAGAGACAGGTGTTTGACGTTTTCCTCTGATTGAGAACCATATATAGGTTGGCTGTTCACACTGTTTGTTGGTGGGTGATTGTCTTCCGTGTCTGTGTCTGTGCACCACACGGGACTGTTTTCGGTTTGTTCGTTATGTAGTCTGTTCTTGTTCATGCGTTCTTCGGGTATATGTAAGTTCGTTTGTTCAGGTCTGTTGACTTCGTTTTGTTATTTTGTAAGTTATTCAAGTGTTCTTCGTGTTTTGTCTTTAATTTAATAAATTCATTATGGCATCATACCTCGCTGCGTATTGGTCCTCCGATCCTTCTCTCCTCTCCTCGTCTGAGGAGGAGGAAGATCTAGAAAACCGTTACAGAATCACCCACCAACAAAGGATCAAGCAACGAGGGAGAAAGAAGCAACAACAAACGCAGGATTACAGGAATTGGGAGGAAATTCTGGACCGAGAAGTACCAGGAGAATATAATCGCCCCAAAGCTGAGCTGGAGGCAGCGAAAGCAGAGAGGCGGCGATTTGAGGAGCAAGCACGGAAACAGAAGGTGGAGAGGCATCTGGGTTATAATTCATGGGAGGAGATCGACAGATGGGCGATCGACCCAAGGAGAGTGCCGGAGCCCGCCTGGGATTCAATGGAGCAATGTGCGGAGGGATACCGGAGAATGGAGGCAGCACGACGACGCGGTAGGAAGCCTGTTAGACAAGCCCAAAAATGTATTGGGGGGGGGCTTAAAGGGAATGTGGCGAAGTCAGGTATGAGACCTGCGCCAACTCCCTGTACTTACCGTGGAGAGCGAGAGTACGGGCAGATACCGTGTTACGCAGTAGAGCGCACGGTGTCTCCTGTACGTGTGCATAGCCCGGTGCGGTACATACCAGCTCCTCGTATCTGCCGGGCTAGATTGAGCATTGAGCCAAATGCCATGAAGCCGGCTCTACATATATGGCCTCCAGTACGTCTCCTTGGGCCGGCTTACATGGCACCAGCCTTGCGCATGGTGTCCCGGTTCGCCTACATAGCCCGGTGCGGGTTATTCCACCTCCCCGCACTGGTCGGGCGACGGGGAGCATACAACCAGGTAAGGTTGGGCAGGCTCGGTGCTCAAGGGAGCCAGTACGCCTGCACGGTCCGGTATTTCCGGCGCCACCTCCCCGCCCCAGCCCAGTACCACCAGTGCCTACACCACGCACCAGGCTTCCAGTGCGTTTTCAGAGCCCTGTTCCTCCTCCACGCACTCTTCCTGTGGTGTGTGTCTCCGGCCCGGTGCCTCCAGTTCCGGCACCACGCACTAAGCCACCTGTGCGTCTCCAGAGCCCTGTACGCACTGTTCCTTCTCCCCGCACTCGCCCTGAGGTGCGTGCCCTCAGCCCGGTACCTCCAGTTCCGGTACCACGCACCAGGCCTATAGTGCGCATCGAGAGTCCAGTGTGCCCTGTTGTTGTTCCCCGCACTAGCCTAAAGGTGCGTGTCCTTAGCCCGGTACCTCCAGTTCCGGCGCCACGCACCAGGCCTATAGTGCGTCTCAGCCGGCCAGAGTCTGCCGTCTGCCAAGCAGCGCCTGAACTGCCCGTCTGCCCAACGGCGCCTGGACTGCCCGTCTGCCAAGCGGCGCCTGAACTGCCCGTCTGCCCAACGCTGTCTGAACTGTCCGTCTGCCAAGCGCCGCATGAACTGCCCGTCTGTATTGAGCCTTCAAAGCCGCCCGTCTGCCATGAGCCTGCAAAGCCGCCCGTCTGCCATGAGCCTACAGAGCCGTCCGCCAGACAGGAGCCGCTAGAGCCTTCCACCAGACAGGAGCCGCTAGAGCCTTCCGCCAGACAGGAGCCGCTAGAGCCTTCCGCCAGTCCGGATCAGCCAGAGCCTTCCGCCAGACCGGATCAGCCAGAGCCTTCCGCCAGACCGGATCAGCCAGAGCCTTCCGCCAGACCGGATCAGCCAGAGCCTTCCGCCAGACCGGATCAGCCAGAGCCTTCCACCAGACCGGATCCGCCAGAGCCAGCCAGCCAGGATCCGCCAGAGCCAGCCAGCCAGGATCCGCCGTCCCTCAGTCCGGAGCTGCTGTCCCTCAGTCCGGAGCTGCCCCTTAGTCCGGTGCTGCCCCTTAGTCCGGTGCTGCCACTTAGTCCGGTGCTGCCCCTTAATCCAGTGGGGTTAATTTGGAGGGTGGCCATTTGGAGGAGGCTACGAAAGCGGGTAGTGACTATGGTGGGGTGGGAACCACGCCCAGAGCCTGAGCCGCCACCGTGGACAGATGCCCACCCAGACCCTCCCCTAGACTTTTGGTGGTGCGTCCGGAGTTCGCACCTTGAGGGGGGGGTTCTGTCACGTTCCTGACCTGTTTTATGTTATTTTTGTATGTGTTTAGTTGGTCAGGGCGTGAGTTGGGGTGGGCATTCTATGTTTTGTGTTTCTATGTTTAGGTCACTTGTAATTAGCCTTATATGGTTCTCAATCAGAGACAGGTGTTTGACGTTTTCCTCTGATTGAGAACCATATATAGGTTGGCTGTTCACACTGTTTGTTGGTGGGTGATTGTCTTCCGTGTCTGTGTCTGTGCACCACACGGGACTGTTTTCGGTTTGTTCGTTTTATGTAGTCTGTTCTTGATCATGCGTTCTTCGGGTATATGTAAGTTCGTTTGTTCAGGTCTGTTGACTTCGTTTTGTTATTTTGTAAGTTATTCAAGTGTTCTTCGTGTTTTGTCTTTAATTTAATAAATTCATTATGGCATCATACCTCGCTGCGTATTGGTCCTCCGATCCTTCTCTCCTCTCCTCGTCTGAGGAGGAGGAAGATCTAGAAAACCGTTACATTGTGGTTGACACGAAAACATCAGTCTGTGGGAATTCTTTCGCTGTCTTATCTAAGGGCCTCTCTTTTGTACCTACATGTACAGATAAACCATTCGATACGAAAGTAGATCTGTTTAAATTCTTTCGCAAGATTAAACTTAAGCATGTGTTTTCGCAAAACACTGATTCGGGAGCTAGTAACACATCAAAGAACTGGTACCCATTTTAAGCCCAAAAGCAAATTCTGTCCCATGGTTAACAACTCCTCGATTAATACCTATTGTAGGTTAGTCGAACAAGAAGCCATGTCAGTATATACGAGACAAACAAACCATATTCAGAAGAATCTCACAGAACAGAAGAACCGGCACTCAATGAATTAATGAAAGATTCATCTTTGGTTATAAAACCTGCAGACAAGGGGGGTGCTGTGGTTGTTTTAGACTATGAAAAATATAAAGAAGAAATTCAGAGACAACTCAGCAATGAACGTTTCTATAGAAAACTGAGTGTTGATCCCACACAGGTGTTCCAAAGGGATATATGCTCTAATCTGGAGCAAGCCCTATTAAACCACCTTATCTCAAAACCTGAATATGAATATCTTTGCTGCAAATGTGCCATACGTCCATGCTTATACATTTGACCGAAATTACACAAACCTAAAACACAACAAGGCAACTATCCAGGCAGACCAGTGGTTGCAGGAATAGGCTCAATGCTAGAGCCATTGTCGAACTTTGTAGACTCTTTTATTAAATCTCATGTGCAAGCATTGCCATCATATTGTAATGACCTGACTAGATCATAAAGGAACAATTGTCCAGACAGAGGCTTGAGTTTACGAATTGACGGTTTATTAACCCAACTTTACACCGTGTTACGTTCCTTCTTCCTTTTTTTTTCTTCTTGACAATATTTCTCCACTGAGATCGCCTAATTTCAATGGGTTCAATGAGTTAAAAAAAATGTAACCACCAGAGGGCAGTGTCGCTATTCTGGACTCCAATAGTCTTGCTACTTGGCAGCTCCTGAACACTGTACCTGCTAGCAGTGCTTAGCCTTTTTTTACTGGCGAAAGAAAAAAAAAAATAACTGACGAATTACATAATTATTTTGAGTTTCATTACTCACGGAACATTCTTCCCTTCAAGCAATGCCCATTAAAGAAGTGTAATCACCTCGTCGCCACTCTAATATTTGTGTTGTGGAGAAATGACCAGGCAGGAGACGGGAGTACAGTTAGTTTTCGTTTAGTCAAAACCTCTCGAGCTCTACAGTTCCTGGGCACACTAGTGCGCATGTGCATTTCCTATTAGGTGTAGTAACGTAACACTGTCGTAATACATCACTGCTTAGTAACAGCATAGTAACTAATATAAACAGATGTAGATCCCAGATACTACAATCACAATGTGTGGATGAAGCTCATAATTTGGCATTGGAAAAAACACGAGATGAACTGCTACAAAGAAGACCCGCTAAAGTTAAAGAACACTCCATAATGTTCACAACTACATATACTTTGAATTCGCGAAAAGTGGGAGTTGTGGTCAAGAAACACTGGCATATTTTATCATCGGACCCAGTTTTGCCGGCTGAATTTAAATATCCACCACTTATTGTGTATAGGAGAGGTCGCAATTTACGCGATAAATTGGTTCATGCCAACTGCCAGCCACAAAAGAAAATCAGCCAAGCTCTTTTACGCCCTCTACCAAATGGTAGATATAAATGCAGAGGATGCGCACAGTGCCACAATATGATAAAGTGTGAATATTTCTGCCACCCACACGCAGGAAAACGGTTCCAAATAAATGACATTATTACGTGTTCCACCACCCATGTTATTTACATGATTAAATGTCCATGTGGGCTCTGTTATGTCGGTAAAACCACCCGCTCTCTCAAACAGAGAATTAGTGAACATAAAAATTCAATCAGGAGAAACGACAGGGATTATCCAGTCGCTGTAAATTTCAATGACCTGAAGCATGACATTTCCACCTATAGATTTTGTGGCATAGAGAAAGTTAAGATATCAGACAGGGGAGGAGATATTAATAATACTCTGAGTAAAAGATAATGTTTTTGGATTTTCACCCTCCAGACATTATTTCCTAAAGGACTTAATGATGAAACGGTTTTTCGTACGATTTACCCACTCACTAATGGAGACTTGCTATGTCCTCATTGAGGTTTTAGAGACGTGTTCAATACACCTTATTTATACACGTTTGTAATGTTTATGAAATGCATATTGTTATATTTGGTAGCACTTATTTGTTTTTCCTTTGCCTCCAACCCCCTTCGATGTGTAGAACGGATGTGGGTGGGGCCAGGTCTACATAAGAGTGTAAATTTTAAAAATCACAAAAGCTCTGACGAAGGCCGTGAGGCCGATACGTAAGCTTATTAAATATCGGTGATACTATCAAGAGCAGTGTGCGGTTTCCTTTCTCCTTCAATAGTCTACTGTATAAATTAGACCAAAAGCCCCAAATTCTAAACATACTGTATTTTCAGCAAAGTAAACGTGTTTATCTAATCATAAACCACAATTTGAAACACAGATTTTCAGGCTACACCATAAAACAATAACATTTATGGTTATTGGTTACGTTGAGCATCAGGCTACTCTATATGGAATTTAAAATAAATATATCAGAAATAAAAGACACGCAAAATACTTAAAATAAACGGTTTATTTTTCAAATAAAAGTTCACAGAGAAAATAGTTTGGTGCCAAAACATAGCCTCTGGTAAGCTATAAATACACATCCTGTATCCCAAAATGGAAAATAAGACATACTATTAGACAGGCAACATATGTCTGTTTGGGATCTGAGGTAGGCCTTGTTGTTATATCTGTCTCTGTGTAAATGTGTGTGCGTCCATACGCTTGGTTTGTGTGGATGTGATGTCTAGTATCCGCGCCTGCGACAATCCTCCATCCACAATTCTTTCGCTGTTTTTTTCTTACGGCCAAACAAACCCCAGAACCAGCCGCAACCCTTCTTCTTCTCCTTCTTCTTCTTTTTATTATTTTCCTCCTCCATCATTGCCATCCGTCCCTTTATCCAGAAGGGTTCGGGTTCCTGTGAACAAACAGAGTTGGTGAGTGGAAACTACAGGCACCTTATTGGGGAGGACGGGCTCATAGTAATGGCTGGAATGGTGTCAATGGAATGGTATCGAACACATCAAACACACGGTTTCCATGTGTTTGAGGCCATTCCAGTTACTCCATTCCAAACATAATTATTAGCCCTCCTCCCCTCCTGTAGTGGAAACAAACCTCAGGAAGCCATCACCATCAGCAACCTTTCAATGCTGAAGCTGCAGCTCAGTACGGGACAGACAACATTCAAATTGACTGATATTATCAATGAGACAATACAGAATACAGTGTAGCTTACCTTCTCAAGTGGGGTGAGGAGTTCCTTCATTCTGTCAGCGCTGGCTTTCTCAATGCGAAGCTCCAGTTTGGTCTTGTCTAGGGGAAATGGAAATGTGACAAGATAGGACATTTGAACGGAAGGGAAGAGTTCAAGTTGTTATTGTCCAACTGGTTAGCTGACTGTGACATGTAGCTGTTTACTCTACATCGGATTTTGTCGTGAAATTGTGAATGAAAGAACATTGTGGAATACAAGTCATTTACAAGAGACTAGGCCTGATTCTGAATGTACCACACCAACAGTAGCAGTGTTCTACCTGTATCATCCGGGGTTCTGGTCTCTCTCTTGACCGGGATGTTGATGCAGTATGGCCGGTCATCACCCTTCTTGGTGTCCTTGGCGAAGGTCAAGGTAGGCCTCAGGTGAGCCATGATCTCTCTGACCATGATATCGCAGACCAGCAGAGACTGTATTTCTGTGTGTAGCTGGGCTTTAACCAATGGCCACTCATGGAAAGTCATGAAGTAATTGCTCCTGATTGACAGTGAGACGTCTTCTAAGAATGTGGCCATCTTGTCCGGCTCATCGTTGAGATTCCTCAGAGTGCGTAAGAACAGTCTTTGGTTCTGGTATTTCAATGCCTCTTTCTGAACCTGGATATGTATGTGCTCTACCATATCATTGCAAAGTGGGACGTCTTCCCATGAACCGTATTGCTGCTTGATTGTACATGAATCTGGGAAGACAGAGTCAAAGACTTTCCTGACAAGAATAGCAGGAACAATATCAAGGTTTATCACCTTTGGTTTGTTCCTCTCGGTCTCCTTCGGAGCCTGTTCTTGCACAGGCTTTCCACAGTCCTTTGTGGTTGACACGAAAACATCAGTCTGTGGGAATTCTTTCGCTGTTTTTTTCTTACGGCCAAACAAACCCCAGAACCAGCCGCAACCCTTCTTCTTCTCCTTCTTCTTTCTTCTTCTTCTTCTTCTTCTTCTTCTTTCTTCTTTTTATTATTTTCCTCCTCCATCATTGCCATCCGTCCCTTCATCCAGAAGGGTTCGGGTTCCTGTGAACAAACAGAGTTGGTGAGTGGAAACTACAGGCACCTTAATTGGGGAGGACGGGCTCATAGTAATGGCTGGAATGGTGTCAATGGAATGGTATCGAACACATCAAACACACGGTTTCCATGTGTTTGAGGCCATTCCAGTTACTCCATTCCAAACATAATTATTAGCCCTCCTCCCCTCCTGTAGTGGAAACAAACCTCAGGAAGCCATCACCATCAGCAACCTTTCAATGCTGAAGCTGCAGCTCAGTACGGGACAGACAACATTCAAATTGACTGATATTATCAATGAGACAAACAGAATACTGTGTAGCTTACCTTCTCAAGTGGGGTGAGGAGTTTCTTCATTCTGTCAGCGCTGGCTTTCTCAATGCGAAGCTCCAGTTTGGTCTTGTCTAGGGGAAATGGAAATGTGACAAGATAGGACATTTGAACGGAAGGGAAGAGTTCAAGTTGTTATTGTCCAACTGGTTAGCTGACTGTGACATGTAGCTGTTTACTCTACATCGGATTTTGTCGTGAAATTGTGAATGACAGAACATTGTGGAATACAAGTCATTTACAAGAGACTAGGCCTGATTCTGAATGTACCACACCAACAGTAGCAGTGCTCTACCTGTATCATCCGGGGTTCTGGTCTCTCTCTTGACCGGGATGTTGATGCAGTATGGCCGGTCATCACCCTTCTTGGTGTCCTTGGCGAAGGTCAAGGTAGGCCTCAGGTGAGCCATGATCTCTCTGACCATGATATCGCAGACCAGCAGAGACTGTATTTCTGGGTGTAGCTGGGCTTTAACCAATGGCCAGTCATTGAAAGTCCTGAAGTACTTGCTCTTGATAGAAAATGAGACGTCTTCTAAGAATTTGGCCATCTCCGGCTCATCGTTGAGCTTCCTCAGAGTGCGTAAGAACAGTCTTTGGTTTTGGTATTTCAATGCCTCTTTCTGAACCTGGATATGTATGTGCTCTACCATATCATTGCAAAGTGGGACGTCTTCCCATGAACCGTATTGCTGCATGATTGTACATGAATCTGCGAAGACAGAGTCAAAGACTTTCCTGACAAGAATAACAGGAACAATATCAAGGTTTGTCACCTTTGGTTTGTTCCTCTCGTCTCCTTCTGAGCCGGTTCTTGCACAGGCTTTCCACAGTCCTTTGTGGTTGACTCGAAAACATCAGTCTGTGGGAACTGCTTCAAAAAGGCAGCCTGACTGACGTCGAGAGCAAGAGGATTATCAGGCATTGTGTTGCTTGATGTTACAACCTCTTCATCGTCGTCCCCAACAAAGTATTTGGGGTCGATCCAGACTACATCTCTGTTAGAGGAACGAGGCAGAGAAACACGACGGATGTATTCCAACTTGATGTGGTCATTCAGGGGGAAAGCCTTCAGGAACAGTGTCAGTTTCCCGACCCGGGACCCGTAGTGATTGTAGATGGTCTTCCTAAGGTCCTCGGGTAGGGCTACTGCAAAGAGTTTGCTCTCCATAGCCTCTTCGCAGCTCCTAGCTATTGGACGCTGTGGGCCGAGGACTTGAAGCGGATAGGTGTCACTGATGCCCTTGTACACCATCAGGATCCCCTCACAGATAGCGCTGGGGATGGTGGAGATGATCACCGTGTCCTTCATGCCAACCAGCTTTTTTATCTTGATTGTCGTGCCAAACTGATGTATCATGGCACTCTGCATGTGCAACACTGTCTGCCTCATGTTGCAGAAGGGGGCGCACAGATTTTCATCCACAGAAATACCTGGAATCTTCCTCAAGATGTTAAAAGCAACGGAGGCCATTTTAACGACCAGTAAGAGCAGAGCCTGTTGGTCAAGCTTTTTAGTACCGCGTCCATTCATTGGATGAAGTTTTAGAATAAACTTCACCACGAAGTCACTGAATAGTTCTCCACTAATGATCAATCTAGCAGGTAGAGGACAGATGTTCACCATATCCTGACTAATACGTCTCTCCTCTTCAATGGCAGCATAAACAACGGGCACTGTCTTAGCAATGCATAGACCTACGAGATGAACAATGTACCTTGTCAAAATGTGTGACCCGATTCCCAGTGCTCTCGCCAGCACAGGTTTTGGGCCTAGCACTTGCTCAAGGTTGTTGATGACAGTCTTAGCCACCTCATAAGCATCAATGGACTGCTGACCGTTCGACAGCTCCTCCTCCTCAGTGACCTCGATCCAGGGAATCGACCACAGAAGAGCTTGGGTGTCGTTGATGATAACAGGTTTCTCCAAATAGACTCCCCCCTGAAAGGCTTGGGGATCTACTTGAAGAAGAACCTGGGTGATGATATGCTTAACGGTGGAACCAAGTACCACAACCTTCTTCGGCATGATCTTGTATGCAGTCTTCATCACGGTCTCAGTGTCTGTGAGGGCCGTTTGGAGTATGGGACATGTGCTAAGGTCAAGAGCCTCAACCTTCTTTGCCTTCACATAGAAGAGAAAGAGAGGCATTGCAATACTTTACTACCTATCACGTCTTGTAGTGTATTTCTTATTACATGTACAGGTTTAGTACTACACTTAGAGAAAAGGTGCTAACTAGAACCTTAAAGGGTTCTTCTGCTGTCTCCATAGGGAACCCTTTGAAGAACCCTTTTTGGTTGTATGTAGAACCCTTTTTACAGAGGATTGTATATGGATCCGAAAAAGGTTCTACCTGGAACTAAAGGGTTATCTTATGGGGACAGCCGAAGAACCCGTTTGGATCCCTTTTTTAATAGTGTAGTATACAACAAAAGTTCACAAATAAAGGATCCAGTCTTACCTTGTCTGCCTGGCTGTCCAGGACCTTTATGACATAAACGTCTGAGGATGAGGGAGGATAGGGGTTCAGGGTTGCCACGAGGACCTCAGCCTTCTCCTCCTGGGCTTCTCCATCTGCCACCTTGTCCAGCAGGCTGTCCATGACCTCCCTGACCTCTTGTGGAATCTCCACCTGGGTCTGGCTGAGGAACTCCACCTGGAGCATCTCATCTGACCTGATCTCAGGTTGGGCCTGTTTCTCTGAGAGAATATCTGCCGTGTCGCCACTCATCAGAGCTGCAGAACCAAGAGGCTCATGGGAAGGAACTGATGGCTTGGCCTTGTCAGTCAGGAGCTGCTGCCCCTCCATGGTTACCTTCAGATGGAAGAGAGGAAGAAGACATTAGTTCAAACTGTTCCTTTGTGAACTAAATGTGCAATAATAGGTAAATAAACAGTCTATGTGGGTGATAGCAATGGTGTACTATAATTTAGGGAATGGAAAAGTATGAGTATACCTCTCCTGGAGACTGGTGACATTGGCTTGGTGACACGCTCAGCTCTCTATGAACTTCCTGCTCAATCTCATGGAGTCTCTGGTGACCCTTCACCTTCAGCATCTGTACACACAGTAGGAGTTTAATATTAGCATTGGAATCACACAGGACATTTTATGGCCATGACAGTGTCATTTTGTTCAGGATATCAGATTTATCATGGATGTGTTCGGCCCAAAACATATTAAATACTAAAGGAAAACATCAAAGTAGATGCTTAAACACATGAGAACTATTGTATACTTAATGGCAAACTTACCTGCTCATCAAGGTAACAATCGACCCAAGAAGACCCTTGGATGGATGTAGAGTCATCCATATTTGCTCCAAGTTATCCAAAGGAGACCAGTAAGCTAGAAAATATTTATTTATAGAAAACTGAACTAAAACTTCAAAACTGTACTAGAACTAAATCCTAAATAAGAAGTAAACAATCGAGCAATGCAACCAACACGAGTGGGGTATTATAGCAGTCTGAATTCAGAATACATGTGTATAAATATAGAAGTATAGAATGCTCAAATTTAGAACTTTAGAATCTTTGGCAAACATAAGACATTGTGATGTCACAACTAAATGGTTCAAGTGAGCAAAAAAATACCTGCGGCAAGGACAGCGCTAGAAATTGTTCTGGAACAGAAGGGTCTCCATTCTGAAATACCTAGTTGTCACAGTGGGCTATTTTGCGTGATAGAACAGCACTGCAAACGTGAAATATTATCAATAAATTCAATCTTAACCATATGGCAAAATGTAATGTTGTATTACTCCACTGTTTACAAACAAATCATTTACAATGTAAGTACAGTACTGAGACCACATGTTTTAAATATTTATGAAACACAATCATTTCTTTTCAATAAATTGTTTTCTTTCACAAAATAACACTCCCATGCAAATGAATGACAGGTCAATAGTTTTATTCTTATCATACAAAATGATTTCCAACAACCACACAATACAGTAACACACGCTCAATAAACCTTGAATATGAATAGACAACATCAGATACAGTTCAAATCTATCACTAGCTGGTAGGGAACTGGTAATAAAACTTGCTGTCTTTATAAATGATATTTGTTTTTATACAGTAAGTAAGGAACCATAAGGAAAACATTTGTCATGGATGACTGGCTAGTAGGAACCAGAGCTATGTCAGTGTTCAGTCCTTCAAGTCCTTCCCAATAGTTACTTAGATTTGAAAACATTAGCCGAACATAACACAATGTAAAGCTAACAATAAGTCATGTTAAATCCTTTAAATCATTGAGAACATGTTATGGCCAAAGGCAGTACTAGAACAGTGGCTTGTCTCTGTTATGTTGTTTCACGACTGGGGCCTTCCACTGGGCTCTGTTGAGAAAACGACGCCCCCAGCAGGCAGTCAGTAGCGTTGCCAGCAGAGGGCTCCTCTCCTCCCAGACACAACAGCCTGTGGTACCTAGCCTGCGGAACCCAGCACAGCACCCTGGAACGAACACGAACACACGCGCATAGAGATGCACAAACACACACGCAGGCACACACACCGTGTGAGCTATATTAACATGGTACTTACTCTTAAGTATTCTTTAAACAAGTCAAAGATGAAAGAGTGTTGTGAAGCGATCTGAGTGTGACCTTGTACCAGTCGTAGATGTCGTCTCTCACGGGGTCAGGATACGTTTGATCCACTGACCGATTGTCCACACCTTGACCACATTGCCTATAGCAACCATCTCCCCTTTACCCTCTCCATCGCCCACCTCAGCAGGCTCCTCAGGGACGTCCTCGTAGCACAGGAAGTAGCTGCACGAGAAACACACACACAGTCACACAGGCAGTCACACAGGCAGTGAGAGATGCCATCTGATCGACTGTTCTTAGGCCCGAATTTCAAAATGCACATTGTCATCGAACATCTCAGTTCAAAAGAGTCCCAAAGTTTTCTTGCCACTAATATTACAATTATCGTTTATTGGCATGTTGTGCCTTACTTTAACCCTTTCTCTACCACCCCCTCTCTCTCTCACTCACTACTCTGTGTTGGTGGCTCTCTCTTTCCCTGCCACTGGCTTGTCCTCCTCTGGATGTCCCTCCATCTCGCCATCGTTTCCTGCTGTAGGCTCTCTCTGGGTCTCTCCACATTCCAGCGCATGCGTTTGTACAGGCCAGTGTGGACCCCAGCCAGGTACGGGGCTAGACGGCAGTGCCTGTATATGGACAGCCCCACACTGTCTATCTGACACTTGCCAATGTAGAAATGGGAGACACTGGAATGGAGAGAGGGGGAGGAAATGCTGTCAATTAAAGTTGTTGTATTTCTTTCTAAGAATGTGACCATAGAGGACCTGGAAAACATGTCCTATGCGGTCCTCCTGCCAGCGATAGCTCTGCTCAGGATCTCCAGTCCAGAGTCACTCCACTCCTCCTGCCGGGGGTCAGATCAAGTCCAGTGGACGCTACGCGTGACTGGGGAACACTGGGACTGTCTCTTAAATGGCCCCCTATTACCTATATAGCCCACATAGGGCTCTGATTAAAAGTAGTGCTCTATGTAGGGAGTAGGGTATATGGTATCATTTCGGACTAGAACTAAGAGATTGCTTTTGAAGGGACTCCATATACCAAGCTCTTTAGAATAAGGGGATTTCAATGGACTATGTAAAAACATCAGACCTGAGTTCATCTTTTGTGGGTACCAGCTTTCTACACAGAGGAGTGTGCAACTGCATGAAAGCTGGAAATTGCATTGACTGGCTGTCCAGGATACAGTACATCTAGATTCTCTAGAGAGGATATATGCTGACTATGTACAAACTGTAGGTCACAGTAGGCAAATAAATCTCCTTCAATGATACAGAAAATTATATACAATTAATTTGCGTTGTTTTTATCTCCTAAATGAAACACGTGATCCCCATTTTTACTTCCACACATTGTATGAGACATACCATGCTTTCAACCCTCCTGTTCCTGTGTTGATTTACAGTTTGTTCCCTATTTGGAAACTTAAGAATGTCAATGTGCAAAGTGCAAGAATGTTACAGAAGTCTTGTATATAATACTGTATATTATTTGAATTTTATTTCAATTGTATTTAAATGTAAGAAGGTACAAAGACCTAGCCTGGGCACCATGTCTTAACAGAAGGGACAAGACTGGTTAGACTGGTACCCAGACTTACAAAGACCTAGTCCAGGTTAATAATTCCCTTCATTCCTTGGAATCACATCATGAATGTACTCCTAAAAACCTCAGACCTGATACGTTTTATAGACTACATAACAGATATGCATTCTAATTTACAAGTAATATGTTTGTACAAAGTGTTATATTGTTTTTAAATAAAGAATAAGAAAAATATCTTAGCATGGTTATGATTGAGAGTTCCGTCATGATCACTTATGAAACGAGGTTGCAAAGTTATAATCCCATGCTGCCCCACTATGATACATCTTGGTCATATCATGTAGACTACTGAATGTAGAGGTGAGCTCTCCTTTCCAAACACCTGCCTGACATTACAGCTATGGTCTTTCTGCGTTTCTGAGCAAGATTGTCAAGAAGTGTTAGAAATGTCCAGGGGTCCAACTAGATTTATTTTTCTTAAGGCCAAACAATTCTCAGAAGCAGCTACAGCATTTCATATTCTACTCTTTGTACCATTTATTCTTGTAAATGATCCGTTTCAGATAGACTATTGATGGAAGCGTTTTTATTTCAAGTATATTTATTCACCAAATGTTCATTGTTGTTAATTAACCAATTCATTTGAATAGTCTACTGTATTTTACAGCCATAGACGACACGATCAAGCAGTCCATTGGGGAATACAGAGACTCTCTACAAGCAACAAAGATCAAGAAATACCAGCGAGACACAGAGGACTACCAGCTCAACCAGGTGTACGCATGGGCAGGCCCAAGGACAGGAGCACGGAGAGGCCGACGGAGGGACGCACCACTGATCGGGGGACACAGATACGCAGCAGCGGGAGGACATGGAAACTTGGACACAGAGGCATCCACCGAGAGCGAATTCCCTACAGACAGTGACTCCAGCTACCATGGCACACAGTTTTTTTTAGCCCGGAAGCAACAGAGGGCTCCACGAAAGAAAAGAAACGATGCAGGAGAGGCAAGCGGTCGAAGAGGAGACCAGGAACACAGGCCGTGGACACGGAGCTACAGCATGACGCGGTAAAAAATAAAAAAATAAAAATTGAATAAAATAAAATTGAATTGAATAATTAACCACTCCAAAAAAGACCTTACTGACGCGCAAGTCTCAGTCTTATTTAAGGGCCTCTCTTTTGTACCTACATGTACAGATAAACCATTCGATACGAAAGTAGATCTGTTTAAATTCTTTCGCAAGATTAAACTTAAGCATGTGTTTTCGCAAAACACTGATTCGGGAGCTAGTAACACATCAAAGAACTGGTACCCATTTTAAGCCCAAAAGCAAATTCTGTCCCATGGTTAACAACTCCTCGATTAATACCTATTGTAGGTTAGTCGAACAAGAAGCCATGTCAGTATATAGGAGACAAACAAACCATATTCAGAAGAATCTCACTAGAACAGAAGAACTGGCACTCAATGAATTAATGAAAGATTCATCTTTGGTTATAAAACCTGCAGACAAGGGGGGTGCTGTGGTTGTTTTAGACTATGAAACATATAAAGAAGAAATTCAGAGACAACTCAGCAATGAACGTTTCTATAGAAAACTGAGTGTTGATCCCACAGGTGTTCCAAAGGGATATATGCTCTAATCTGGAGCAAGCCCTATTAAACCACCTTATCTCAAAACCTGAATATGAATATCTTTGCTGCAAATGTGCCATACGTCCATGCTTATACATTTTACCGAAATTACACAAACCTAAAACACAACAAGGCAACTATCCAGGCAGACCAGTGGTTGCAGGAATAGGCTCAATGCTAGAGCCATTGTCGAACTTTGTAGACTCTTTTATTAAATCTCATGTGCAAGCATTGCCATCATATTGTAATGACCTGACTAGATCATAAAGGAACAATTGTCTAGACAGAGGCTTGAGTTTACGAATTGACGGTTTATTAACCCAACTTTACACCGTGTTACGTTCCTTTTTCCTTATTTTTTCTTCTTGACAATATTTCTCCACTGAGATCGCCTAATTTCAATGGGTTCAATGAGTTAAAAAAAATGTAACCACCAGAGGGCAGTGTCGCTATTCTGGACTCCAATAGTCTTGCTACTTGGCAGCTCCTGAACACTGTACCTGCTAGCAGTGCTTAGCCTTTTTTTACTGGCGAAAGAAAATAAAAAATAACTGACGAATTACATAATTATTTTGAGTTTCATTACTCACGGAACATTCTTCCCTTCAAGCAATGTCCATTAAAGAAGTGTAATCACCTCGTCGCCACTCTAATTTTGTGTTGTGGAGAAATGACCAGGCAGGAGACGGGAGTACAGTTAGTTTTCGTTTAGTCAAAACCTCTCGAGCTCTACAGTTCCCGGGCACACTAGTGCGCATGCGCATTTCCTATTAGCTGTAGTAACGTAACACTGTCGTAATACATCACTGCTTAGTAACAGCATAGTAACTAATATAAACAGATGTAGATCCCAGATACTACAATCACAATGTGTGGATGAAGCTCATAATTTGGCATTGGAAAAAACACGAGATGAACTGCTACAAAGAAGACCCGCTAAAGTTAAAGAACACTCCGTAATGTTCACAACTACATATACTTTGAATTCGCGAAAAGTGGGAGGTGTGGTCAAGAAACACTGGCATATTTTATCATCGGACCCAGTTTTGCCGGCTGAATTTAAATATCACCACTTTGTGTATAGGAGAGGTCGCAATTTACGCGATAAATTGGTTCATGCCAACTGCCAGCCACAAAAGAAAATCAGCCAAGCTTTTACGCCCTCTACCAAATGGTAGATATAAATGCAGAGGATGCGCACAGTGCCACAATAGGATAAAGTGTGAATATTTCTGCCACCCACACGCAGGAAAACGGTTCCAAATAAATGACATTATTACGTGTTCCACCACCCATGTTATTTACATGATTAAATGTCCATGTGGGCTCTGTTATGTCGGTAAAACCACCGCTCTCTCAAACAGAGAATTAGTGAACATAAAAATTCAATCAGGAGAAACGACAGGGATTATCCAGTCGCTGTAAATTTCAATGACCTGAAGCATGACATTTCCACCTATAGATTTTGTGGCATAGAGAAAGTTAAAATATCAGACAGGGGAGGAGATATTAATAATACTCTGAGTAAAAGATAATGTTTTGGATTTTCACCCTCCAGACATTATTTCCTAAAGGACTTAATGATGAAACGGTTTTTCGTACGATTACCCACTCACTAATGGAGACTTGCTATGTCCTCATTGAGGTTTTAGAGACGTGTTCAATACACCTTATTTATACACGTTTGTAATGTTTATGAAATGCATATTGTTATATTTGGTAGCACTTATTGTTTTTCCTTTGCCTCCAACCCCCTTCGATGTGTAGAACGGATGTGGGTGGGGCCAGGTCTAGATAAAGGGTGCAAATTTTAAAAAATCACAAAAGCTCTGACGAAGGCCGTGAGGCCGATACGTAAGCTTATTAAATATCGGTGATACTATCAAGAGCAGTGTGCGGTTTCCTTTTTCCTTCAATAGTCTACTGTATAAATTAGACCAAAAGCCCAAATTCTAAACATACTGTATTTTCAGCAAAGTAAACGTGTTTATCTAATCATAAACCACAATTTGAAACACAGATTTTCAGGCTACACCATAAAACAATAAATTTATGGTTATTGGTTACGTTGAGCATCAGGCTACTCTATATGGAATTTAAAATAAATATCAGAAATAAAAGACACGCAAAATACTTAAAATAAACGGTTTATTTTTCAAATAAAAGTTCACAGAGAAAATAGTTTGGTGCCAAAACATAGCCTCTGGTAAGCTATAAATACACATCCTGTATCCCAAAATGGAAAATAAGACATACTATTAGGTAGGCAACATATGTCTGTTTGGGATCTGAGGTAGGCCTTGTTGTTATATCTGTCTCTGTGTAAATGTGTGTGTGCGTCCATACGCTTGGTTTGTGTGGATGTGATGTCTAGTATCCTCGCCTGCGACAATCCTCCATCCACAATTCTTTCGCAGTTTTTTTCTTACGGCCAAACACACCCCAGAACCAGCCGCAACCCTTCTTCTTCTCCTCCTTCTTCTTTTTATTATTTTCCTCCTCCATCATTGCCATCCGTCCCTTCATCCAGAAGGGTTCGGGTTCCTGTGAACAAACAGAGTTGGTGAGTGGAAACTACATGCACCTTATTGGGGAGGACGGGCTCATAGTAATGGCTGGAATGGTGTCAATGGAATGGTATCGAACACATCAAACACACGGTTTCCATGTGTTTGAGGCCATTCCAGTTACTCCATTCCAAACATAATTATTAGCCCTCCTCCCCTCCTGTAGTGGAAACAAACCTCAGGAAGCCATCACCATCAGCAACCTTTCAATGCTGAAGCTGCAGCTCAGTACGGGACAGACAACATTCAAATTGACTGATTTATCAATGAGACAATACAGAATACAGTGTAGCTTACCTTCTCAAGTGGGGTGAGGAGTTCCTTCATTCTGTCAGCGCTGGCTTTCTCAATGCGAAGCTCCAGTTTGGTCTTGTCTAGGGGAAATGGAAATGTGACAAGATAGGACATTTGAACGGAAGGGAAGAGTTCAAGTTGTTATTGTCCAACTGGTTAGCTGACTGTGACATGTAGTTTACTCTACATCGGATTTTGTCGTGAAATTGTGAATGAAAGAACATTGTGGAATACAAGTCATTTACAAGAGACTAGGCCTGATTCTGAATGTACCACACCAACAGTAGCAGTGCTCTACCTGTATCATCCGGGGTTCTGGTCTCTCTCTTGACCGGGATGTTGATGCAGTATGGCCGGTCATCACCCTTCTTGGTGTCCTTGGCGAAGGTCAAGGTAGGCCTCAGGTGAGCCATGATCTCTCTGACCATGATATCGCAGACCAGCAGAGACTGTATTTCTGTGTGTAGCTGGGCTTTAACCAATGGCCACTCATGGAAAGTCATGAAGTACTTGCTCTTGATAGAATGAGACGTCTTCTAAGAATTGGCCATCTTCTCCGGCTCATCGTTGAGATTCCTCAGAGTGCGTAAGAACAGTCTTTGGTTTTGGTATTTCAATGCCTCTTTCTGAACCTGGATATGTATGTGCTCTACCATATCATTGCAAAGTGGGACGTCTTCCCATGAACCGTATTGCTGCTTGATTGTACATGAATCTGGAGAAGACAGAGTCAAAGACTTTCCTGACAAGAATAACAGGAACAATATCAAGGTTTGTCACCTTTGGTTTGTTCCTCTCGGTCTCCTTCGGAGCCTGTTCTTGCACAGGCTTTCCACAGTCCTTTGTGGTTGACTCGAAAACATCAGTCTGTGGGAACTGCTTCAAAAAGGCAGCCTGACTGACGTCGAGAGCAAGAGGATTATCAGGCATTGTGTTGCTTGATGTTACAACCTCTTCATCGTCGTCCCCAACAAAGTATTTGGGGTCGATCCAGACTACATCTCTGTTAGAGGAACGAGGCAGAGAAACACGACGGATGTATTCCAACTTGATGTGGTCATTCAGGGGGAAAGCCTTCGAACAGTGTCAGTTTCCCGACCCGGGACCCGTAGTGATTGTAGATGGTCTTCCTAAGGTCCTCGGGTAGGGCTACTGCAAAGAGTTTGCTCTCCATAGCCTCTTCGCAGCTCCTAGCTATTGGACGCTGTGGGCCGAGGACTTGAAGCGGATAGGTGTCACTGATGCCCTTGTACACCATCAGGATCCCCTCACAGATAGCGCTGGGGATGGTGGAGATGATCACCGTGTCCTTCATGCCAACCAGCTTTTTTATCTTGATTGTCGTGCCAAACTGATGTATCATGGCACTCTGCATGTGCAACACTGTCTGCCTCATGTTGCAGAAGGGGGCGCACAGATTTTCATCCACAGAAATACCTGGAATCTTCCTCAAGATGTTAAAAGCAACGGAGGCCATTTTAACGACCAGTAAGAGCAGAGCCTGTTGGTCAAGCTTTTTAGTACCGCGTCCATTCATTGGATGAAGTTTTAGAATAAACTTCACCACGAAGTCACTGAATAGTTCTCCACTAATGATCAATCTAGCAGGTAGAGGACAGATGTTCACCATATCCTGACTAATACGTCTCTCCTCTTCAATGGCAGCATAAACAACGGGCACTGTCTTAGCAATGCATAGACCTACGAGATGAACAATGTACCTTGTCAAAATGTGTGACCCGATTCCCAGTGCTCTCGCCAGCACAGGTTTTGGGCCTAGCACTTGCTCAAGGTTGTTGATGACAGTCTTAGCCACCTCATAAGCATCAATGGACTGCTGACCGTTCGACAGCTCCTCCTCCTCAGTGACCTCGATCCAGGGAATCGACCACAGAAGAGCTTGGGTGTCGTTGATGATAACAGGTTTCTCCAAATAGACTCCCCCCTGAAAGGCTTGGGGATCTACTTGAAGAAGAACCTGGGTGATGATATGCTTAACGGTGGAACCAAGTACCACAACCTTCTTCGGCATGATCTTGTATGCAGTCTTCATCACGGTCTCAGTGTCTGTGAGGGCCGTTTGGAGTATGGGACATGTGCTAAGGTCAAGAGCCTCAACCTTCTTTGCCTTCACATAGAAGAGAAAGAGAGGCATTGCAATACTTTACTACCTATCACGTCTTGTAGTGTATTTCTTATTACATGTACAGGTTTAGTACTACACTTAGAGAAAAGGTGCTAACTAGAACCTTAAAGGGTTCTTCTGCTGTCTCCATAGGAGAACCCTTTGAAGAACCCTTTTTGGTTGTATGTAGAACCCTTTTACAGAGGATTGTATATGGATCCGAAAAAGGTTCTACCTGGAACTATAAAGGGTTATCTTATGGGGACAGCCGAAGAACCCGTTTGGATCCCTTTTTTAATAGTGTAGTATACAACAAAAGTTCACAAATAAAGGATCCAGTCTTACCTTGTCTGCCTGGCTGTCCAGGACCTTTATGACATAAACGTCTGAGGATGAGGGAGGATAGGGGTTCAGGGTTGCCACGAGGACCTCAGCCTTCTCCTCCTGGGCTTCTCCATCTGCCACCTTGTCCAGCAGGCTGTCCATGACCTCCCTGACCTCTTGTGGAATCTCCACCTGGGTCTGGCTGAGGAACTCCACCTGGAGCATCTCATCTGACCTGATCTCAGGTTGGGCCTGTTTCTCTGAGAGAATATCTGCCGTGTCGCCACTCATCAGAGCTGCAGAACCAAGAGGCTCATGGGAAGGAACTGATGGCTTGGCCTTGTCAGTCAGGAGCTGCTGCCCCTCCATGGTTACCTTCAGATGGAAGAGAGGAAGAAGACATTAGTTCAAACTGTTCCTTTGTGAACTAAATGTGCAATAATAGGTAAATAAACAGTCTATGTGGGTGATAGCAATGGTGTACTATAATTTAGGGAATGGAAAAGTAGGAGTATACCTCTCCTGGAGACTGGTGACATTGGCTTGGTGACACGCTCAGCTCTCTATGAACTTCCTGCTCAATCTCATGGAGTCTCTGGTGACCTTCACCTTCAGCATCTGTACACACAGTAGGAGTTTAATATTAGCATTGGAATCACACAGGACATTTTATGGCCATGACAGTGTCATTTTGTTCAGGATATCAGATTTATCATGGATGTGTTCGGCCCAAAACATATTAAATACTAAAGGAAAACATCAAAGTAGATGCTTAAACACATGAGAACTATTGTATACTTAATGGCAAACTTACCTGCTCATCAAGGTAACAATCGACCCAAGAAGACCCTTGGATGGATGTAGAGTCATCCATATTTGCTCCAAGTTATCCAAAGGAGACCAGTAAGCTAGAAAATTTATTATAAAACTGAACTAAAACTTCAAAACTGTACTAGAACTAAATCCTAAATAAGAACTAAACAATCGAGCAATGCAACCAACACGAGTGGGGTATTATAGCAGTCTGAATTCAGAATACATGTGTATAAATATAGAAGTATAGAATGCTCAAATTTAGAACTTTAGAATCTTTGGCAAACATAAGACATTGTGATGTCACAACTAAATGGTTCAAGTGAGCAAAAAAATACCTGCGGCAAGGACAGCGCTAGAAATTGTTCTGGAACAGAAGGGTCTCCATTCTGAAATACCTAGTTGTCACAGTGGGCTATTTTGCGTGATAGAACAGCACTGCAAACGTGAAATATTATCAATAAATTCAATCTTAACCATATGGCAAAATGTAATGTTGTATTACTCCACTGTTTACAAACAAATCATTTACAATGTAAGTACAGTACTGAGACCACATGTTTTAAAATTTATGAAACACAATCATTTCTTTTCAATAAATTGTTTTCTTTCACAAAATAACACTCCCATGCAAATGAATGACAGGTCAATAGTTTTATTCTTATCATACAAAATGATTTCCAACAACCACACAATACAGTAACACACGCTCAATAAAACCTTGAATATGAATAGACAACATCAGATACAGTTCAAATCTATCACTAGCTGGTAGGGAACTGGTAATAAAACTTGCTGTCTTTATAAATGATATTTGTTTTTATACAGTAAGTAAGGAACCATAAGGAAAACATTTGTCATGGATGACTGGCTAGTAGGAACCAGAGCTATGTCAGTGTTCAGTCCTTCAAGTCCTTCCCAATAGTTACTTAGATTTGAAAACATTAGCCGAACATAACACAATGTAAAGCTAACAATAAGTCATGTTAAATCCTTTAAATCATTGAGAACATGTTATGGCCAAAGGCAGTACTAGAACAGTGGCTTGTCTCTGTTATGTTGTTTCACGACTGGGGCCTTCCACTGGGCTCTGTTGAGAAAACAACGCCCCCAGCAGGCAGTCAGTAGCGTTGCCAGCAGAGGGCTCCTCTCCTCCCAGACACAACAGCCTGTGGTACCTAGCCTGCGGAACCCAGCACAGCACCCTGGAACGAACACGAACACACGCGCATAGAGATGCACAAACACACACGCAGGCACACACACCGTGTGAGCTATATTAACATGGTACTTACTCTTAAGTATTCTTTAAACAAGTCAAAGATGAAAGAGTGTTGTGAAGCGATCTGAGTGTGACCTTGTACCAGTCGTAGATGTCGTCTCTCACGGGGTCAGGATACTTTTGAATCCACTGACCGATTGACCACATCTTGACCATATTGCCTATAGCAACCGTCTCCCCTTTACCCTCTCCATCGCCCCCCTCAGCAGGCTCCTCAGGGACGTCCTCGTAGCACAGGAAGTAGCTGCACGAGAAAACACACACACAGTCACACAGGCAGTCACACAGGCAGTGAGAGATGCCATCTGATCGACTGTTCTTAGGCCCGAATTTCAAAATGCACATTGTCATCGAACATCTCAGTTCAAAAGAGTCCCAAAGTTTTCTTGCCACTAATATTACAATTATCGTTTATTGGCATGTTGTGCCTTACTTTAACCCTTTCTCTACCACCCCCTCTCTCTCACTCACTACTCTGTGTTGGTGGCTCTCTCTTTCCCTGCCACTGGCTTGTCCTCCTCTGGATGTCCCTCCATCTCGCCATCTGTTTCCTGCTGTAGGCTCTCTCTGGGTCTCTCCACATTCCAGCGCATGCGTTTGTACAGGCCAGTGTGGACCCCAGCCAGGTACGGGGCTAGACGGCAGTACCTGTATATGGACAGCCCCACACTGTCTATCTGACACTTGCCAATGTAGAAATGGGAGACACTGGAATGGAGAGAGGGGGAGGAAATGCTGTCAATTAAAGTTGTTGTATTTCTTTCTAAGAATGTGACCATAGAGGACCTGGAAAACATGTCCTATGCGGTCCTCCTGCCAGCGATAGCTCTGCTCAGGATCTCCAGTCCAGAGTCACTCCACTCCTCCTGCCGGGGGTCAGATCAAGTCCAGTGGACGCTACGCGTGACTGGGGAACACTGGGACTGTCTCTTAAATGGCCCCCTATTACCTATATAGCCCACATAGGGCTCTGATTAAAAGTAGTGCACTATGTAGGGAGTAGGGTATATGGTATCATTTCGGACTAGAACTAAGAGATTGCTTTTGAAGGGACTCCATATACCAAGCTCTTTAGAATAAGGGGATTTCAATGGACTATGTAAAAACATCAGACCTGAGTTCATCTTTTGTGGGTACCAGCTTTCTACACAGAGGAGTGTGCAACTGCATGAAAGCTGGAAATTGCATTGACTGGCTGTCCAGGATACAGTACATCTAGATTCTCTAGAGAGGATATATGCTGACTATGTACAAACTGTAGGTCACAGTAGGCAAATAAATCTCCTTCAATGATACAGAAAATTATATACAATTAATTTGCGTTGTTTTTATCTCCTAAATGAAACACGTGATCCCCATTTTTACTTCCACACATTGTATGAGACATACCATGCTTTCAACCCTCCTGTTCCTGTGTTGATTTACAGTTTGTTCCCTATTTGGAAACTTAAGAATGTCAATGTGCAAAGTGCAAGAATGTTACAGAAGTCTTGTATATAATACTGTATATTATTTGAATTTTATTTCAATTGTATTTAAATGTAAGAAGGTACAAAGACCTAGCCTGGGCACCATGTCTTAACAGAAGGGACAAGACTGGTTAGACTGGTACCCAGACTTACAAAGACCTAGTCCAGGTTAATAATTCCCTTCATTCCTTGGAATCACATCATGAATGTACTCCTAAAAACCTCAGACCTGATACGTTTTATACGACATAAGATATCCATTCTAATTTACAAGTAATATGTTTGTACAAAGTGTTATATTGTTTTTAAATAAAGAATAAAAATATCTTAGCATGGTTATGATTGAGAGAGTTCTGTCATGATCACTTATGAAACGAGGTTGCAAAGTTATAATCCCATGCTGCCCCACTATGATACATCTTGGTCATATCATGTAGACTACTGAATGTAGAGGTGAGCTCTCCTTTCCAAACACCTGCCTGACATTACAGCTATGGTCTTGCTGCGTTTCTGAGCAAGATTGTCAAGAAGTGTTAGAAATGTCCAGGGGTCCAACTAGATTTATTTTTCTTAAGGCCAAACAATTCTCAGAAGCAGCTACAGCATTTCATATTCTACTCTTTGTACCATTTATTCTTGTAAATGATCCGTTTCAGATAGACTATTGATGGAAGCGTTTTTATTTCAAGTATATTTATTCACCAAATGTTCATTGTTGTTAATTAACCAATTCATTTGAATAGTCTACTGTATTTTACAGCCATAGACGACACGATCAAGCAGTCCATTGGGGAATACAGAGACTCTCTACAAGCAACAAAGATCAAGAAATACCAGCGAGACACAGAGGACTACCAGCTCAACCAGGTGTACGCATGGGCAGGCCCAAGGACAGGAGCACGGAGAGGCCGACGGAGGGACGTACCACTGATCGGGGGACACAGATACGCAGCAGCGGGAGGACATGGAAACTTGGACACAGAGGCATCCACCGAGAGCGAATTCCCTACAGACAGTGACTCCAGCTTCCATGGCACACAGTGTTTTTTTAGCCCGGAAGCAACAGAGGGCTCCACGAAAGAAAAGAAACGATGCAGGAGAGGCAAGCGGTCGAAGAGGAGACCAGGAACACAGGCCGTGGACACGGAGCTACAGCATGACGCGGTAATTAACCCTCCAAAAAAGACCTTACTGACGCGCAAGTCTCAGTCTTATTTAAGGTCCTCTCTTTTGTACCTACATGTACAGATAAACCATTCGATACGAAAGTAGATCTGTTTAAATTCTTTCGCAAGATTAAACTTAAGCATGTGTTTTCGCAAAACACTGATTCGGGAGCTAGTAACACATCAAAGAACTGGTACCCATTTTAAGCCCAAAAGCAAATTCTGTCCCATGGTTAACAACTCCTCGATTAATACCTATTGTAGGTTAGTCGAACAAGAAGCCATGTCAGTATATACGAGACAAACAAACCATATTCAGAAGAATCTCACTAGAACAGAAGGACTGGCACTCAATGAATTAATGAAAGATTCATCTTTGGTTATAAAACCTGCAGACAAGGGGGGTGCTGTGGTTGTTTTAGACTATGAAAATATAAAGAAGAAATTCAGAGACAACTCAGCAATGAACGTTTCTATAGAAAACTGAGTGTTGATCCCACACAGGTGTTCCAAAGGGATATATGCTCTAATCTGGAGCAAGCCCTATTAAACCACCTTATCTCAAAACCTGAATATGAATACCTTTGCTGCAAATGTGCCATACGTCCATGCTTATACATTTTACCGAAATTACACAAACCTAAAACACAACAAGGCAACTATCCAGGCAGACCAGTGGTTGCAGGAATAGGCTCAATGCTAGAGCCATTGTCGAACTTTGTAGACTCTTTTATTAAATCTCATGTGCAAGCATTGCCATCATATTGTAATGACCTGACTAGATCATAAAGGAACAATTGTCCAGACAGAGGCTTGAGTTTACGAATTGACGGTTTATTAACCCAACTTTACACCGTGTTACGTTCCTTCTTCCTTTTTTTCCTTCTTGACAATATTTCTCCACTGAGATCTCCTAATTTCAATGGGTTCAATGAGTTAAAAAAAAAAATAACCACCAGAGTGCGTAAGAACAGTCTTTGGTTCTGGTATTTCAATGCCTCTTTCTGAACCTGGATATGTATGTGCTCTACCATATCATTGCAAAGTGGGACGTCTTCCCATGAACCGTATTGCTGCTTGATTGTACTTGAAACTGCGAAGACAGAGTCAAAGACTTTCCTGACAAGAATAACAGGAACAATATCAAGGTTTATCACCTTTGGTTTGTTCCTCTCGGTCTCCTTCGGAGCCTGTTCTTGCACAGGCTTTCCACAGTCCTTTGTGTGTCACGTTCCTGACCTGTTTTATGTTATTTTTGTATGTGTTTAGTTGGTCAGGGCGTGAGTTGGGGTGGGCATTCTATGTTTTGTGTTTCTATGTTTAGGTCACTTGTAATTAGCCTTATATGGTTCTCAATCAGAGACAGGTGTTTGACGTTTTCCTCTGATTGAGAACCATATATAGGTTGGCTGTTCACACTGTTTGTTGGTGGGTGATTGTCTTCCGTGTCTGTGTCTGTGCACCACACGGGACTGTTTTCGGTTTGTTCGTTATGTAGTCTGTTCTTGTTCATGCGTTCTTCGGGTATATGTAAGTTCGTTTGTTCAGGTCTGTTGACTTCGTTTTGTTATTTTGTAAGTTATTCAAGTGTTCTTCGTGTTTTGTCTTTAATTTAATAAATTCATTATGGCATCATACCTCGCTGCGTATTGGTCCTCCGATCCTTCTCTCCTCTCCTCGTCTGAGGAGGAGGAAGATCTAGAAAACCGTTACAGAATCACCCACCAACAAAGGATCAAGCAACGAGGGAGAAAGAAGCAACAACAAACGCAGGATTACAGGAATTGGGAGGAAATTCTGGACCGAGAAGTACCAGGAGAATATAATCGCCCCAAAGCTGAGCTGGAGGCAGCGAAAGCAGAGAGGCGGCGATTTGAGGAGCAAGCACGGAAACAGAAGGTGGAGAGGCATCTGGGTTATAATTCATGGGAGGAGATCGACAGATGGGCGATCGACCCAAGGAGAGTGCCGGAGCCCGCCTGGGATTCAATGGAGCAATGTGCGGAGGGATACCGGAGAATGGAGGCAGCACGACGACGCGGTAGGAAGCCTGTTAGACAAGCCCAAAAATGTATTGGGGGGGGGCTTAAAGGGAATGTGGCGAAGTCAGGTATGAGACCTGCGCCAACTCCCTGTACTTACCGTGGAGAGCGAGAGTACGGGCAGATACCGTGTTACGCAGTAGAGCGCACGGTGTCTCCTGTACGTGTGCATAGCCCGGTGCGGTACATACCAGCTCCTCGTATCTGCGGGCTAGATTGAGCATTGAGCCAAATGCCATGAAGCCGGCTCTACATATATGGCCTCCAGTACGTCTCCTTGGGCCGGCTTACATGGCACCAGCCTTGCGCATGGTGTCCCGGTTCGCCTACATAGCCCGGTGCGGGTTATTCCACCTCCCCGCACTGGTCGGGCGACGGGGAGCATACAACCAGGTAAGGTTGGGCAGGCTCGGTGCTCAAGGGAGCCAGTACGCCTGCACGGTCCGGTATTTCCGGCGCCACCTCCCCGCCCCAGCCCAGTACCACCAGTGCCTACACCACGCACCAGGCTTCCAGTGCGTTTTCAGAGCCCTGTTCCTCCTCCACGCACTCTTCCTGTGGTGTGTGTCTCCGGCCCGGTGCCTCCAGTTCCGGCACCACGCACTAAGCCACCTGTGCGTCTCCAGAGCCCTGTACGCACTGTTCCTTCTCCCCGCACTCGCCCTGAGGTGCGTGCCCTCAGCCCGGTACCTCCAGTTCCGGTACCACGCACCAGGCCTATAGTGCGCATCGAGAGTCCAGTGTGCCCTGTTGTTGTTCCCCGCACTAGCCTAAAGGTGCGTGTCCTTAGCCCGGTACCTCCAGTTCCGGCGCCACGCACCAGGCCTATAGTGCGTCTCAGCCGGCCAGAGTCTGCCGTCTGCCAAGCAGCGCCTGAACTGCCCGTCTGCCCAACGGCGCCTGGACTGCCCGTCTGCCAAGCGGCGCCTGAACTGCCCGTCTGCCCAACGCTGTCTGAACTGTCCGTCTGCCAAGCGCCGCATGAACTGCCCGTCTGTATTGAGCCTTCAAAGCCGCCCGTCTGCCATGAGCCTGCAAAGCCGCCCGTCTGCCATGAGCCTACAGAGCCGTCCGCCAGACAGGAGCCGCTAGAGCCTTCCACCAGACAGGAGCCGCTAGAGCCTTCCGCCAGACAGGAGCCGCTAGAGCCTTCCGCCAGTCCGGATCAGCCAGAGCCTTCCGCCAGACCGGATCAGCCAGAGCCTTCCGCCAGACCGGATCAGCCAGAGCCTTCCGCCAGACCGGATCAGCCAGAGCCTTCCGCCAGACCGGATCAGCCAGAGCCTTCCACCAGACCGGATCCGCCAGAGCCAGCCAGCCAGGATCCGCCAGAGCCAGCCAGCCAGGATCCGCCGTCCCTCAGTCCGGAGCTGCTGTCCCTCAGTCCGGAGCTGCCCCTTAGTCCGGTGCTGCCCCTTAGTCCGGTGCTGCCACTTAGTCCGGTGCTGCCCCTTAATCCAGTGGGGTTAATTTGGAGGGTGGCCATTTGGAGGAGGCTACGAAAGCGGGTAGTGACTATGGTGGGGTGGGAACCACGCCCAGAGCCTGAGCCGCCACCGTGGACAGATGCCCACCCAGACCCTCCCCTAGACTTTTGGTGGTGCGTCCGGAGTTCGCACCTTGAGGGGGGGGTTCTGTCACGTTCCTGACCTGTTTTATGTTATTTTTGTATGTGTTTAGTTGGTCAGGGCGTGAGTTGGGGTGGGCATTCTATGTTTTGTGTTTCTATGTTTAGGTCACTTGTAATTAGCCTTATATGGTTCTCAATCAGAGACAGGTGTTTGACGTTTTCCTCTGATTGAGAACCATATATAGGTTGGCTGTTCACACTGTTTGTTGGTGGGTGATTGTCTTCCGTGTCTGTGTCTGTGCACCACACGGGACTGTTTTCGGTTTGTTCGTTTTATGTAGTCTGTTCTTGATCATGCGTTCTTCGGGTATATGTAAGTTCGTTTGTTCAGGTCTGTTGACTTCGTTTTGTTATTTTGTAAGTTATTCAAGTGTTCTTCGTGTTTTGTCTTTAATTTAATAAATTCATTATGGCATCATACCTCGCTGCGTATTGGTCCTCCGATCCTTCTCTCCTCTCCTCGTCTGAGGAGGAGGAAGATCTAGAAAACCGTTACATTGTGGTTGACACGAAAACATCAGTCTGTGGGAATTCTTTCGCTGTCTTATCTAAGGGCCTCTCTTTTGTACCTACATGTACAGATAAACCATTCGATACGAAAGTAGATCTGTTTAAATTCTTTCGCAAGATTAAACTTAAGCATGTGTTTTCGCAAAACACTGATTCGGGAGCTAGTAACACATCAAAGAACTGGTACCCATTTTAAGCCCAAAAGCAAATTCTGTCCCATGGTTAACAACTCCTCGATTAATACCTATTGTAGGTTAGTCGAACAAGAAGCCATGTCAGTATATACGAGACAAACAAACCATATTCAGAAGAATCTCACAGAACAGAAGAACGGCACTCAATGAATTAATGAAAGATTCATCTTTGGTTATAAAACCTGCAGACAAGGGGGGTGCTGTGGTTGTTTTAGACTATGAAAAATATAAAGAAGAAATTCAGAGACAACTCAGCAATGAACGTTTCTATAGAAAACTGAGTGTTGATCCCACACAGGTGTTCCAAAGGGATATATGCTCTAATCTGGAGCAAGCCCTATTAAACCACCTTATCTCAAAACCTGAATATGAATATCTTTGCTGCAAATGTGCCATACGTCCATGCTTATACATTTGACCGAAATTACACAAACCTAAAACACAACAAGGCAACTATCCAGGCAGACCAGTGGTTGCAGGAATAGGCTCAATGCTAGAGCCATTGTCGAACTTTGTAGACTCTTTTATTAAATCTCATGTGCAAGCATTGCCATCATATTGTAATGACCTGACTAGATCATAAAGGAACAATTGTCCAGACAGAGGCTTGAGTTTACGAATTGACGGTTTATTAACCCAACTTTACACCGTGTTACGTTCCTTCTTCCTTTTTTTTTCTTCTTGACAATATTTCTCCACTGAGATCGCCTAATTTCAATGGGTTCAATGAGTTAAAAAAAATGTAACCACCAGAGGGCAGTGTCGCTATTCTGGACTCCAATAGTCTTGCTACTTGGCAGCTCCTGAACACTGTACCTGCTAGCAGTGCTTAGCCTTTTTTTACTGGCGAAAGAAAATAAAAAATAACTGACGAATTACATAATTATTTTGAGTTTCATTACTCACGGAACATTCTTCCCTTCAAGCAATGCCCATTAAAGAAGTGTAATCACCTCGTCGCCACTCTAATATTTGTGTTGTGGAGAAATGACCAGGCAGGAGACGGGAGTACAGTTAGTTTTCGTTTAGTCAAAACCTCTCGAGCTCTACAGTTCCTGGGCACACTAGTGCGCATGTGCATTTCCTATTAGGTGTAGTAACGTAACACTGTCGTAATACATCACTGCTTAGTAACAGCATAGTAACTAATATAAACAGATGTAGATCCCAGATACTACAATCACAATGTGTGGATGAAGCTCATAATTTGGCATTGGAAAAAACACGAGATGAACTGCTACAAAGAAGACCCGCTAAAGTTAAAGAACACTCCATAATGTTCACAACTACATATACTTTGAATTCGCGAAAAGTGGGAGTTGTGGTCAAGAAACACTGGCATATTTTATCATCGGACCCAGTTTTGCCGGCTGAATTTAAATATCCACCACTTATTGTGTATAGGAGAGGTCGCAATTTACGCGATAAATTGGTTCATGCCAACTGCCAGCCACAAAAGAAAATCAGCCAAGCTCTTTTACGCCCTCTACCAAATGGTAGATATAAATGCAGAGGATGCGCACAGTGCCACAATATGATAAAGTGTGAATATTTCTGCCACCCACACGCAGGAAAACGGTTCCAAATAAATGACATTATTACGTGTTCCACCACCCATGTTATTTACATGATTAAATGTCCATGTGGGCTCTGTTATGTCGGTAAAACCACCCGCTCTCTCAAACAGAGAATTAGTGAACATAAAAATTCAATCAGGAGAAACGACAGGGATTATCCAGTCGCTGTAAATTTCAATGACCTGAAGCATGACATTTCCACCTATAGATTTTGTGGCATAGAGAAAGTTAAGATATCAGACAGGGGAGGAGATATTAATAATACTCTGAGTAAAAGATAATGTTTTTGGATTTTCACCCTCCAGACATTATTTCCTAAAGGACTTAATGATGAAACGGTTTTTCGTACGATTTACCCACTCACTAATGGAGACTTGCTATGTCCTCATTGAGGTTTTAGAGACGTGTTCAATACACCTTATTTATACACGTTTGTAATGTTTATGAAATGCATATTGTTATATTTGGTAGCACTTATTTGTTTTTCCTTTGCCTCCAACCCCCTTCGATGTGTAGAACGGATGTGGGTGGGGCCAGGTCTACATAAGAGTGTAAATTTTAAAAATCACAAAAGCTCTGACGAAGGCCGTGAGGCCGATACGTAAGCTTATTAAATATCGGTGATACTATCAAGAGCAGTGTGCGGTTTCCTTTCTCCTTCAATAGTCTACTGTATAAATTAGACCAAAAGCCCCAAATTCTAAACATACTGTATTTTCAGCAAAGTAAACGTGTTTATCTAATCATAAACCACAATTTGAAACACAGATTTTCAGGCTACACCATAAAACAATAAATTTATGGTTATTGGTTACGTTGAGCATCAGGCTACTCTATATGGAATTTAAAATAAATATATCAGAAATAAAAGACACGCAAAATACTTAAAATAAACGGTTTATTTTTCAAATAAAAGTTCACAGAGAAAATAGTTTGGTGCCAAAACATAGCCTCTGGTAAGCTATAAATACACATCCTGTATCCCAAAATGGAAAATAAGACATACTATTAGACAGGCAACATATGTCTGTTTGGGATCTGAGGTAGGCCTTGTTGTTATATCTGTCTCTGTGTAAATGTGTGTGCGTCCATACGCTTGGTTTGTGTGGATGTGATGTCTAGTATCCGCGCCTGCGACAATCCTCCATCCACAATTCTTTCGCTGTTTTTTTCTTACGGCCAAACAACCCCAGAACCAGCCGCAACCCTTCTTCTTCTCCTCTTCTTCTTTTTATTATTTTCCTCCTCCATCATTGCCATCCGTCCCTTTATCCAGAAGGGTTCGGGTTCCTGTGAACAAACAGAGTTGGTGAGTGGAAACTACAGGCACCTTATTGGGGAGGACGGGCTCATAGTAATGGCTGGAATGGTGTCAATGGAATGGTATCGAACACATCAAACACACGGTTTCCATGTGTTTGAGGCCATTCCAGTTACTCCATTCCAAACATAATTATTAGCCCTCCTCCCCTCCTGTAGTGGAAACAAACCTCAGGAAGCCATCACCATCAGCAACCTTTCAATGCTGAAGCTGCAGCTCAGTACGGGACAGACAACATTCAAATTGACTGATATTATCAATGAGACAATACAGAATACAGTGTAGCTTACCTTCTCAAGTGGGGTGAGGAGTTCCTTCATTCTGTCAGCGCTGGCTTTCTCAATGCGAAGCTCCAGTTTGGTCTTGTCTAGGGGAAATGGAAATGTGACAAGATAGGACATTTGAACGGAAGGGAAGAGTTCAAGTTGTTATTGTCCAACTGGTTAGCTGACTGTGACATGTAGCTGTTTACTCTACATCGGATTTTGTCGTGAAATTGTGAATGAAAGAACATTGTGGAATACAAGTCATTTACAAGAGACTAGGCCTGATTCTGAATGTACCACACCAACAGTAGCAGTGTTCTACCTGTATCATCCGGGGTTCTGGTCTCTCTCTTGACCGGGATGTTGATGCAGTATGGCCGGTCATCACCCTTCTTGGTGTCCTTGGCGAAGGTCAAGGTAGGCCTCAGGTGAGCCATGATCTCTCTGACCATGATATCGCAGACCAGCAGAGACTGTATTTCTGTGTGTAGCTGGGCTTTAACCAATGGCCACTCATGGAAAGTCATGAAGTAATTGCTCCTGATTGACAGTGAGACGTCTTCTAAGAATGTGGCCATCTTGTCCGGCTCATCGTTGAGATTCCTCAGAGTGCGTAAGAACAGTCTTTGGTTCTGGTATTTCAATGCCTCTTTCTGAACCTGGATATGTATGTGCTCTACCATATCATTGCAAAGTGGGACGTCTTCCCATGAACCGTATTGCTGCTTGATTGTACATGAATCTGGGAAGACAGAGTCAAAGACTTTCCTGACAAGAATAGCAGGAACAATATCAAGGTTTATCACCTTTGGTTTGTTCCTCTCGGTCTCCTTCGGAGCCTGTTCTTGCACAGGCTTTCCACAGTCCTTTGTGGTTGACACGAAAACATCAGTCTGTGGGAATTCTTTCGCTGTTTTTTTCTTACGGCCAAACAAACCCCAGAACCTTTCGCAGTTTTTTTCTTACGGCCAAACACACCCCAGAACCAGCCGCACCCTTCTTCTTCTCCTTCTTCTTCTTTTTATTATTTTCCTCCTCCATCATTGCCATCCGTCCCTTCATCCAGAAGGGTTCGGGTTCCTGTGAACAAACAGAGTTGGTGAGTGGAAACTACAGGCACCTTAATTGGGAGGATCTACGTCATAGTAATGGCTGGAATGGTGTCAATGGAATGGTATCGAACACATCAAACACACGGTTTCCATGTGTTTGAGGCCATTCCAGTTACTCCATTCCAAACATAATTATTAGCCCTCCTCCCCTCCTGTAGTGGAAACAAACCTCAGGAAGCCATCACCATCAGCAACCTTTCAATGCTGAAGCTGCAGCTCAGTACGGGACAGACAACATTCAAATTGACTGATTTATCAATGAGACAATACAGAATACATGTAGCTTACCTTCTCAAGTGGGGTGAGGAGTTCTTCATTCTGTCAGCGCTGGCTTTCTCAATGCGAAGCTCCAGTTTGGTCTTGTCTAGGGGAAATGGAAATGTGACAAGATAGGACATTTGAACGGAAGGGAAGAGTTCAAGTTGTTATTGTCCAACTGGTTCTGACTGTGACATGTAGCTGTTTACTCTACATCGGATTTGTCGTGAAATTGTGAATGACAGAACATTGTGGAATACAAGTCATTTACAAGAGACTAGGCCTGATTCTGAATGTACCACACCAACAGTAGCAGTGTTCTACCTGTATCATCCGGGGTTCTGGTCTCTCTCTTGACCGGGATGTTGATGCAGTATGGCCGGTCATCACCTTCTTGGTGTCCTTGGCGAAGGTCAAGGTAGGCCTCAGGTGAGCATGATCTCTCTGACCATGATATCGCAGACCAGCAGAGACTGTATTTCTGGTGTAGCTGGGCTTTAACCAATGGCCAGTCATGAAAGTCCTGAAGTACTTGCTCTTGATAGAAGTGAGACGTCTTCTAAGAATGTGGCCATCTTGTCGGCTCATCGTTGAGATTCCTCAGAGTGCGTAAGAACAGTCTTTGGTTTTGGTATTTCAATGCCTCTTTCTGAACCTGGATATGTATGTGCTCTACCATATCATTGCAAAGTGGGACGTCTTCCCATGAACCGTATTGCTGCTTGATTGTACATGAATCTGAGAAGACAGAGTCAAAGACTTTCCTGACAAGAATAACAGGAACAATATCAAGGTTTGTCACCTTTGGTTTGTTCCTCTCGGTCTCCTTCGGAGCCTGTTCTTGCACAGGCTTTCCACAGTCCTTTGTGGTTGACTCGAAAACATCAGTCTGTGGGAACTGCTTCAAAAAGGCAGCCTGACTGACGTCGAGAGCAAGAGGATTATCAGGCATTGTGTTGCTTGATGTTACAACCTCTTCATCGTCGTCCCCAACAAAGTATTTGGGGTCGATCCAGACTACATCTCTGTTAGAGGAACGAGGCAGAGAAACACGACGGATGTATTCCAACTTGATGTGGTCATTCAGGGGGAAAGCCTTCAGGAACAGTGTCAGTTTCCCGACCCGGGACCCGTAGTGATTGTAGATGGTCTTCCTAAGGTCCTCGGGTAGGGCTACTGCAAAGAGTTTGCTCTCCATAGCCTCTTCGCAGCTCCTAGCTATTGGACGCTGTGGGCCGAGGACTTGAAGCGGATAGGTGTCACTGATGCCCTTGTACACCATCAGGATCCCCTCACAGATAGCGCTGGGGATGGTGGAGATGATCACCGTGTCCTTCATGCCAACCAGCTTTTTTATCTTGATTGTCGTGCCAAACTGATGTATCATGGCACTCTGCATGTGCAACACTGTCTGCCTCATGTTGCAGAAGGGGGCGCACAGATTTTCATCCACAGAAATACCTGGAATCTTCCTCAAGATGTTAAAAGCAACGGAGGCCATTTTAACGACCAGTAAGAGCAGAGCCTGTTGGTCAAGCTTTTTAGTACCGCGTCCATTCATTGGATGAAGTTTTAGAATAAACTTCACCACGAAGTCACTGAATAGTTCTCCACTAATGATCAATCTAGCAGGTAGAGGACAGATGTTCACCATATCCTGACTAATACGTCTCTCCTCTTCAATGGCAGCATAAACAACGGGCACTGTCTTAGCAATGCATAGACCTACGAGATGAACAATGTACCTTGTCAAAATGTGTGACCCGATTCCCAGTGCTCTCGCCAGCACAGGTTTTGGGCCTAGCACTTGCTCAAGGTTGTTGATGACAGTCTTAGCCACCTCATAAGCATCAATGGACTGCTGACCGTTCGACAGCTCCTCCTCCTCAGTGACCTCGATCCAGGGAATCGACCACAGAAGAGCTTGGGTGTCGTTGATGATAACAGGTTTCTCCAAATAGACTCCCCCCTGAAAGGCTTGGGGATCTACTTGAAGAAGAACCTGGGTGATGATATGCTTAACGGTGGAACCAAGTACCACAACCTTCTTCGGCATGATCTTGTATGCAGTCTTCATCACGGTCTCAGTGTCTGTGAGGGCCGTTTGGAGTATGGGACATGTGCTAAGGTCAAGAGCCTCAACCTTCTTTGCCTTCACATAGAAGAGAAAGAGGCATTGCAATACTTTACTACCTATCACGTCTTGTAGTGTATTTCTTATTACATGTACAGGTTTAGTACTACACTTAGAGAAAAGGTGCTAACTAGAACCTTAAAGGGTTCTCTGCTGTCTCCATAGGAGAACCCTTTGAAGAACCCTTTTTGGTTGTATGTAGAACCCTTTTACAGAGGATTGTATATGGATCCGAAAAAGGTTCTACCTGGAACTATAAAGGGTTATCTTATGGGGACAGCCGAAGAACCCGTTTGGATCCCTTTTTTAATAGTGTAGTATACAACAAAAGTTCACAAATAAAGGATCCAGTCTTACCTTGTCTGCCTGGCTGTCCAGGACCTTTATGACATAAACGTCTGAGGATGAGGGAGGATAGGGGTTCAGGGTTGCCACGAGGACCTCAGCCTTCTCCTCCTGGGCTTCTCCATCTGCCACCTTGTCCAGCAGGCTGTCCATGACCTCCCTGACCTCTTGTGGAATCTCCACCTGGGTCTGGCTGAGGAACTCCACCTGGAGCATCTCATCTGACCTGATCTCAGGTTGGGCCTGTTTCTCTGAGAGAATATCTGCCGTGTCGCCACTCATCAGAGCTGCAGAACCAAGAGGCTCATGGGAAGGAACTGATGGCTTGGCCTTGTCAGTCAGGAGCTGCTGCCCCTCCATGGTTACCTTCAGATGGAAGAGAGGAAGAAGACATTAGTTCAAACTGTTCCTTTGTGAACTAAATGTGCAATAATAGGTAAATAAACAGTCTATGTGGGTGATAGCAATGGTGTACTATAATTTAGGGAATGGAAAAGTAGGAGTATACCTCTCCTGGAGACTGGTGACATTGGCTTGGTGACACGCTCAGCTCTCTATGAACTTCCTGCTCAATCTCATGGAGTCTCTGGTGACCCTTCACCTTCAGCATCTGTACACACAGTAGGAGTTTAATATTAGCATTGGAATCACACAGGACATTTTATGGCCATGACAGTGTCATTTTGTTCAGGATATCAGATTTATCATGGATGTGTTCGGCCCAAAACATATTAAATACTAAAGGAAAACATCAAAGTAGATGCTTAAACACATGAGAACTATTGTATACTTAATGGCAAACTTACCTGCTCATCAAGGTAACAATCGACCCAAGAAGACCCTTGGATGGATGTAGAGTCATCCATATTTGCTCCAAGTTATCCAAAGGAGACCAGTAAGCTAGAAAATATTTATTTATAGAAAACTGAACTAAAACTTCAAAACTGTACTAGAACTAAATCCTAAATAAGAACTAAACAATCGAGCAATGCAACCAACACGAGTGGGGTATTATAGCAGTCTGAATTCAGAATACATGTGTATAAATATAGAAGTATAGAATGCTCAAATTTAGAACTTTAGAATCTTTGGCAAACATAAGACATTGTGATGTCACAACTAAATGGTTCAAGTGAGCAAAAAAATACCTGCGGCAAGGACAGCGCTAGAAATTGTTCTGGAACAGAAGGGTCTCCATTCTGAAATACCTAGTTGTCACAGTGGGCTATTTTGCGTGATAGAACAGCACTGCAAACGTGAAATATTATCAATAAATTCAATCTTAACCATATGGCAAAATGTAATGTTGTATTACTCCACTGTTTACAAACAAATCATTTACAATGTAAGTACAGTACTGAGACCACATGTTTTAAATATTTATGAAACACAATCATTTCTTTTCAATAAATTGTTTTCTTTCACAAAATAACACTCCCATGCAAATGAATGACAGGTCAATAGTTTTATTCTTATCATACAAAATGATTTCCAACAACCACACAATACAGTAACACACGCTAATAAACCTTGAATATGAATAGACAACATCAGATACAGTTCAAATCTATCACTAGCTGGTAGGGAACTGGTAATAAAACTTGCTGTCTTTATAAATGATATTTGTTTTTATACAGTAAGTAAGGAACCATAAGGAAAACATTTGTCATGGATGACTGGCTAGTAGGAACCAGAGCTATGTCAGTGTTCAGTCCTTCAAGTCCTTCCCAATAGTTACTTAGATTTGAAAACATTAGCCGAACATAACACAATGTAAAGCTAACAATAAGTCATGTTAAATCCTTTAAATCATTGAGAACATGTTATGGCCAAAGGCAGTACTAGAACAGTGGCTTGTCTCTGTTATGTTGTTTCACGACTGGGGCCTTCCACTGGGCTCTGTTGAGAAAACGACGCCCCCAGCAGGCAGTCAGTAGCGTTGCCAGCAGAGGGCTCCTCTCCTCCCAGACACAACAGCCTGTGGTACCTAGCCTGCGGAACCCAGCACAGCACCCTGGAACGAACACGAACACACGCGCATAGAGATGCACAAACACACACGCAGGCACACACACCGTGTGAGCTATATTAACATGGTACTTACTCTTAAGTATTCTTTAAACAAGTCAAAGATGAAAGAGTGTTGTGAAGCGATCTGAGTGTGACCTTGTACCAGTCGTAGATGTCGTCTCTCACGGGGTCAGGATACTTTGATCCACTGACCGATTGACCACATCTTGACCATATTGCCTATAGCAACCGTCTCCCCTTTACCCTCTCCATCGCCCCCTCAGCAGGCTCCTCAGGGACGTCCTCGTAGCACAGGAAGTAGCTGCACGAGAAACACACACACAGTCACACAGGCAGTCACACAGGCAGTGAGAGATGCCATCTGATCGACTGTTCTTAGGCCCGAATTTCAAAATGCACATTGTCATCGAACATCTCAGTTCAAAAGAGTCCCAAAGTTTTCTTGCCACTAATATTACAATTATCGTTTATTGGCATGTTGTGCCTTACTTTAACCCTTTCTCTACCACCCCCTCTCTCTCACTCACTACTCTGTGTTGGTGGCTCTCTCTTTCCCTGCCACTGGCTTGTCCTCCTCTGGATGTCCCTCCATCTCGCCATCCGTTTCCTGCTGTAGCTCTCTCTGGGTCTCTCCACATTCCAGCGCATGCGTTTGTACAGGCCAGTGTGACCCCAGCCAGGTACGGGGCTAGACGGCAGTGCCTGTATATGGACAGCCCCACACTGTCTATCTGACACTTGCCAATGTAGAAATGGGAGACACTGGAATGGAGAGAGGGGGAGGAAATGCTGTCAATTAAAGTTGTTGTATTTCTTTCTAAGAATGTGACCATAGAGGACCTGGAAAACATGTCCTATGCGGTCCTCCTGCCAGCGATAGCTCTGCTCAGGATCTCCAGTCCAGAGTCACTCCACTCCTCCTGCCGGGGGTCAGATCAAGTCCAGTGGACGCTACGCGTGACTGGGAACACTGGGACTGTCTCTTAAATGGCCCCCTATTACCTATATAGCCCACATAGGGCTCTGATTAAAAGTAGTGCACTATGTAGGGAGTAGGGTATATGGTATCATTTCGGACTAGAACTAAGAGATTGCTTTTGAAGGGACTCCATATACCAAGCTCTTTAGAATAAGGGGATTTCAATGGACTATGTAAAAACATCAGACCTGAGTTCATCTTTTGTGGGTACCAGCTTTCTACACAGAGGAGTGTGCAACTGCATGAAAGCTGGAAATTGCATTGACTGGCTGTCCAGGATACAGTACATCTAGATTCTCTAGAGAGGATATATGCTGACTATGTACAAACTGTAGGTCACAGTAGCAAATAAATCTCCTTCAATGATACAGAAAATTATATACAATTAATTTGCGTTGTTTTTATCTCCTAAATGAAACACGTGATCCCCATTTTTACTTCCACACATTGTATGAGACGTACCATGCTTTCAACCCTCCTGTTCCTGTGTTGATTTACAGTTTGTTCCCTATTTGGAAACTTAAGAATGTCAATGTGCAAAGTGCAAGAATGTTACAGAAGTCTTGTATATAATACTGTATATTATTTGAATTTTATTTCAATTGTATTTAAATGTAAGAAGGTACAAAGACCTAGCCTGGGCACCATGTCTTAACAGAAGGGACAAGACTGGTTAGACTGGTACCCAGACTTACAAAGACCTAGTCCAGGTTAATAATTCCCTTCATTCCTTGGAATCACATCATGAATGTACTCCTAAAAACCTCAAACCTGATACGTTTTATAGACTACATAACAGATATGCATTCTAATTTACAAGTAATATGTTTGTACAAAGTGTTATATTGTTTTTAAATAAAGAATAAGAAAAATATCTTAGCAGGGTTATGATTGAGAGAGTTCCGTCATGATCACTTATGAAACGAGGTTGCAAAGTTATAATCCCATGCTGCCCCACTATGATACATCTTGGTCATATCATGTAGACTACTGAATGTAGAGGTGAGCTCTCCTTTCCAAACACCTGCCTGACATTACAGCTATGGTCTTGCTGCGTTTCTGAGCAAGATTGTCAAGAAGTGTTAGAAATGTCCAGGGGTCCAACTAGATTTATTTTTCTTAAGGCCAAACAATTCTCAGAAGCAGCTACAGCATTTCATATTCTACTCTTTGTACCATTTATTCTTGTAAATGATCCGTTTCAGATAGACTATTGATGGAAGCGTTTTTTTTCAAGTATATTTATTCACCAAATGTTCATTGTTGTTAATTAACCAATTCATTTGAATAGTCTACTGTATTTTACAGCCATAGACGACACGATCAAGCAGTCCATTGGGGAATACAGAGACTCTCTACAAGCAACAAAGATCAAGAAATACCAGCGAGACACAGAGGACTACCAGCTCAACCAGGTGTACGCATGGGCAGGCCCAAGGACAGGAGCACGGAGAGGCCGACGGAGGGACGCACCACTGATCGGGGGACACAGATACGCAGCAGCGGGAGGACATGGAAACTTGGACACAGAGGCATCCACCGAGAGCGAATTCCCTACAGACAGTGACTCCAGCTACCATGGCACACAGTGTTTTTTTAGCCCGGAAGCAACAGAGGGCTCCACGAAAGAAAAGAAACGATGCAGGAGAGGCAAGCGGTCGAAGAGGAGACCAGGAACACAGGCCGTGGACACGGAGCTACAGCATGACGCGGTAATTAACCCCTCCAAAAAAGACCTTACTGACGCGCAAGTCTCAGTCTTATTTAAGGGCCTCTCTTTTGTACCTACATGTACAGATAAACCATTCGATACGAAAGTAGATCTGTTTAAATTCTTTCGCAAGATTAAACTTAAGCATGTGTTTTCGCAAAACACTGATTCGGGAGCTAGTAACACATCAAAGAACTGGTACCCATTTTAAGCCCAAAAGCAAATTCTGTCCCATGGTTAACAACTCCTCGATTAATACCTATTGTAGGTTAGTCGAACAAGAAGCCATGTCAGTATATACGAGACAAACAAACCATATTCAGAAGAATCTCACTAGAACAGAAGAACTGTCACTCAATGAATTAATGAAAGATTCATCTTTGGTTATAAAACCTGCAGACAAGGGGGGTGCTGTGGTTGTTTTAGACTATGAAAAATATAAAGAAGAAATTCAGAGACAACTCAGCAATGAACGTTTCTATAGAAAACTGAGTGTTGATCCCACACAGGTGTTCCAAAGGGATATATGCTCTAATCTGGAGCAAGCCCTATTAAACCACCTTATCTCAAAACCTGAATATGAATATCTTTGCTGCAAATGTGCCATACGTCCATGCTTATACATTTTACCGAAATTACACAAACCTAAAACACAACAAGGCAACTATCCAGGCAGACCAGTGGTTGCAGGAATAGGCTCAATGCTAGAGCCATTGTCGAACTTTGTAGACTCTTTTATAAATCTCATGTGCAAGCATTGCCATCATATTGTAATGACCTGACTAGATCATAAAGGAACAATTGTCCAGACAGAGGCTTGAGTTTACGAATTGACGGTTTATTAACCCAACTTTACACCGTGTTACGTTCCTTCTTCCTTTTTTTTTCTTCTTGACAATATTTCTCCACTGAGATCGCCTAATTTCAATGGGTTCAATGAGTTTAAAAAAAATTAACCACCAGAGGGCAGTGTCGCTATTCTGGACTCCAATAGTCTTGCTACTTGGCAGCTCCTGAACACTGTACCTGCTAGCAGTGCTTAGCCTTTTTTTACTGGCGAAAGAAAATAAAAAATAACTGACGAATTACATAATTATTTTGAGTTTCATTACTCACGGAACATTCTTCCCTTCAAGCAATGTCCATTAAAGAAGTGTAATCACCTCGTCGCCACTCTAATATTTGTGTTGTGGAGAAATGACCAGGCAGGAGACGGGAGTACAGTTAGTTTTCGTTTAGTCAAAACTCTCGAGCTCTACAGTTCCCGGGCACACTAGTGCGCATGTGCATTTCCTATTAGGTGTAGTAACGTAACACTGTCGTAATACATCACTGCTTAGTAACAGCATAGTAACTAATATAAACAGATGTAGATCCCAGATACTACAATCACAATGTGTGAAGCTCATAATTTGGCATTGGAAAAAACACGAGATGAACTGCTACAAAGAAGACCCGCTAAAGTTAAAGAACACTCCGTAATGTTCACAACTACATATACTTTGAATTCGCGAAAAGTGGGAGGTGTGGTCAAGAAACACTGGCATATTTTATCATCGGACCCAGTTTTGCCGGCTGAATTTAAATATCCACCACTTATTGTGTATAGGAGAGGTCGCAATTTACGCGATAAATTGGTTCATGCCAACTGCCAGCCACAAAAGAAAATCAGCCAAGCTCTTTTACGCCCTCTACCAAATGGTAGATATAAATGCAGAGGATGCGCACAGTGCCACAATATGATAAAGTGTGAATATTTCTGCCACCCACACGCAGGAAAAAGGTTCCAAATAAATGACATTATTACGTGTTCCACCACCCATGTTATTTACATGATTAAATGTCCATGTGGGCTCTGTTATGTCGGTAAAACCACCCGCTCTCTCAAACAGAGAATTAGTGAACATAAAAATTCAATCAGGAGAAACGACAGGGATTATCCAGTCGCTGTAAATTTCAATGACCTGAAGCATGACATTTCCACCTATAGATTTTGTGGCATAGAGAAAGTTAAGATATCAGACAGGGGAGGAGATATTAATAATACTCTGAGTAAAAGATAATGTTTTTGGATTTTCACCCTCCAGACATTATTTCCTAAAGGACTTAATGATGAAACGGTTTTTCGTACGATGTACCCACTCACTAATGGAGACTTGCTATGTCCTCATTGAGGTTTTAGAGACGTGTTCAATACACCTTATTTATACACGTTTGTAATGTTTATGAAATGCATATTGTTATATTTGGTAGCACTTATTTGTTTTTCCTTTGCCTCCAACCCCCTTCGATGTGTAGAACGGATGTGGGTGGGGCCAGGTCTACATAAGAGTGTAATTTTAAAAATCACAAAAGCTCTGACGAAGGCCGTGAGGCCGATACGTAAGCTTATTAAATATCGGTGATACTATCAAGAGCAGTGTGCGGTTTCCTTTCTCCTTCAATAGTCTACTGTATAAATTAGACCAAAAGCCCCAAATTCTAAACATACTGTATTTTCAGCAAAGTAAACGTGTTTATCTAATCATAAACCACAATTTGAAACACAGATTTTCAGGCTACACCATAAAACAATAAAATGTATGGTTATTGGTTACGTTGAGCATCAGGCTACTCTATATGGAATTTAAAATAAATATATCAGAAATAAAAGACAAGCAAAATACTTAAAATAAACGGTTTATTTTTCAAATAAAAGTTCACAGAGAAAATAGTTTGGTGCCAAAACATAGCCTCTGGTAAGCTATAAATACACATCCTGTATCCCAAAATGGAAAATAAGACATACTATTAGACAGGCAACATATGTCTGTTTGGGATCTGAGGTAGGCCTTGTTGTTATATCTGTCTCTGTGTAAATGTGTGTGCGTCCATACGCTTGGTTTGTGTGGATGTGATTTCTAGTATCCGCGCCTGCGACAATCCTCCATCCACAATTCTTTCGCTGTTTTTTTCTTACGGCCAAACACACCCCAGAACCAGCCGCAACCCTTCTTCTTCTCCTCCTTCTTCTTTTTATTATTTTCCTCCTCCATCATTGCCATCCGTCCCTTCATCCAGAAGGGTTTGGGTTCCTGTGAACAAACAGAGTTGGTGAGTGGAAACTACAGGCACCTTAATTGGGGAGGACGGGATCATAGTAATGGCTGGAATGGTGTCAATGGAATGGTATCGAACACATCAAACACACGGTTTCCATGTGTTTGAGGCCATTCCAGTTACTCCATTCTAAACATCATTATTAGCCCTCCTCCCCTCCTGTAGTGGAAACAAACCTCAGGAAGCCATCACCATCAGCAACCTTTCAATGCTGAAGCCGCAGCTCAGTACGGGACAGACAACATTCAAATTGACTGATATTATCAATGAGACAATACAGAATACAGTGTAGCTTACCTTCTCAAGTGGGGTGAGGAGTTCCTTCATTCTGTCAGCGCTGGCTTTCTCAATGCGAAGCTCCAGTTTGGTCTTGTCTAGGGGAAATGGAAATGTGACAAGATAGGACATTTGAACGGAAGGGAAGAGTTCAAGTTGTTATTGTCCAACTGGTTAGCTGACTGTGACATGTAGCTGTTTACTCTACATCGGATTTTGTCGTGAAATTGTGAATGAAAGAACATTGTGGAATACAAGTCATTTACAAGAGACTAGGCCTGATTCTGAATGTACCACACCAACAGTAGCAGTGTTCTACCTGTATCATCCGGGGTTCTGGTCTCTCTCTTGACCGGGATGTTGATGCAGTATGGCCGGTCATCACCCTTCTTGGTGTCCTTGGCGAAGGTCAAGGTAGGCCTCAGGTGAGCCATGATCTCTCTGACCATGATATCGCAGACCAGCAGAGACTGTATTTCTGTGTGTAGCTGGGCTTTAACCAATGGCCACTCATGGAAAGTCATGAAGTAATTGCTCCTGATTGACAGTGAGACGTCTTCTAAGAATGTGGCCATCTTGTCCGGCTCATCGTTGAGATTCCTCAGAGTGCGTAAGAACAGTCTTTGGTTCTGGTATTTCAATGCCTCTTTCTGAACCTGGATATGTATGTGCTCTACCATATCATTGCAAAGTGGGACGTCTTCCCATGAACCGTATTGCTGCTTGATTGTACATGAATCTGGGAAGACAGAGTCAAAGACTTTCCTGACAAGAATAGCAGGAACAATATCAAGGTTTATCACCTTTGGTTTGTTCCTCTCGGTCTCCTTCGGAGCCTGTTCTTGCACAGGCTTTCCACAGTCCTTTGTGGTTGACACGAAAACATCAGTCTGTGGGAATTCTTTCGCTGTTTTTTTCTTACGGCCAAACAAACCCCAGAACCAGCCGCAACCCTTCTTCTTCTTCTTCTTCTTCTTCTTCTTCTTCTTCTTCTTCTTCTTCTTCTTCTTTTTATTATTTTCCTCCTCCATCATTGCCATCCATCCCTTCATCCAGAAGGGTTCGGGTTCCTGTGAACAAACAGAGTTGGTGAGTGGAAACTACAGGCACCTTAATTGGGGAGGACGGGCTCATAGTAATGGCTGGAATGGTGTCAATGGAATGGTATCGAACACATCAAACACACGGTTTCCATGTGTTTGAGGCCATTCCAGTTACTCCATTCCAAACATAATTATTAGCCCTCCTCCCCTCCTGTAGTGGAAACAAACCTCAGGAAGCCATCACCATCAGCAACCTTTCAATGCTGAAGCTGCAGCTCAGTACGGGACAGACAACATTCAAATTGACTGATATTATCAATGAGACAAAACAGAATACTGTGTAGCTTACCTTCTCAAGTGGGGTGAGGAGTTTCTTCATTCTGTCAGCGCTGGCTTTCTCAATGCGAAGCTCCAGTTTGGTCTTGTCTAGGGGAAATGGAAATGTGACAAGATAGGACATTTGAACGGAAGGGAAGAGTTCAAGTTGTTATTGTCCAACTGGTTAGCTGACTGTGACATGTAGCTGTTTACTCTACATCGGATTTTGTCGTGAAATTGTGAATGACAGAACATTGTGGAATACAAGTCATTTACAAGAGACTAGGCCTGATTCTGAATGTACCACACCAACAGTAGCAGTGCTCTACCTGTATCATCCGGGGTTCTGGTCTCTCTCTTGACCGGGATGTTGATGCAGTATGGCCGGTCATCACCCTTCTTGGTGTCCTTGGCGAAGGTCAAGGTAGGCCTCAGGTGAGCCATGATCTCTCTGACCATGATATCGCAGACCAGCAGAGACTGTATTTCTGGGTGTAGCTGGGCTTTAACCAATGGCCAGTCATTGAAAGTCCTGAAGTACTTGCTCTTGATAGAAAATGAGACGTCTTCTAAGAATTTGGCCATCTTCTCCGGCTCATCGTTGAGCTTCCTCAGAGTGCGTAAGAACAGTCTTTGGTTTTGGTATTTCAATGCCTCTTTCTGAACCTGGATATGTATGTGCTCTACCATATCATTGCAAAGTGGGACGTCTTCCCATGAACCGTATTGCTGCATGATTGTACATGAATCTGCGAAGACAGAGTCAAAGACTTTCCTGACAAGAATAACAGGAACAATATCAAGGTTTGTCACCTTTGGTTTGTTCCTCTCGATCTCCTTCTGAGCCGGTTCTTGCACAGGCTTTCCACAGTCCTTTGTGGTTGACTCGAAAACATCAGTCTGTGGGAACTGCTTCAAAAAGGCAGCCTGACTGACGTCGAGAGCAAGAGGATTATCAGGCATTGTGTTGCTTGATGTTACAACCTCTTCATCGTCGTCCCCAACAAAGTATTTGGGGTCGATCCAGACTACATCTCTGTTAGAGGAACGAGGCAGAGAAACACGACGGATGTATTCCAACTTGATGTGGTCATTCAGGGGGAAAGCCTTCAGGAACAGTGTCAGTTTCCCGACCCGGGACCCGTAGTGATTGTAGATGGTCTTCCTAAGGTCCTCGGGTAGGGCTACTGCAAAGAGTTTGCTCTCCATAGCCTCTTCGCAGCTCCTAGCTATTGGACGCTGTGGGCCGAGGACTTGAAGCGGATAGGTGTCACTGATGCCCTTGTACACCATCAGGATCCCCTCACAGATAGCGCTGGGGATGGTGGAGATGATCACCGTGTCCTTCATGCCAACCAGCTTTTTTATCTTGATTGTCGTGCCAAACTGATGTATCATGGCACTCTGCATGTGCAACACTGTCTGCCTCATGTTGCAGAAGGGGGCGCACAGATTTTCATCCACAGAAATACCTGGAATCTTCCTCAAGATGTTAAAAGCAACGGAGGCCATTTTAACGACCAGTAAGAGCAGAGCCTGTTGGTCAAGCTTTTTAGTACCGCGTCCATTCATTGGATGAAGTTTTAGAATAAACTTCACCACGAAGTCACTGAATAGTTCTCCACTAATGATCAATCTAGCAGGTAGAGGACAGATGTTCACCATATCCTGACTAATACGTCTCTCCTCTTCAATGGCAGCATAAACAACGGGCACTGTCTTAGCAATGCATAGACCTACGAGATGAACAATGTACCTTGTCAAAATGTGTGACCCGATTCCCAGTGCTCTCGCCAGCACAGGTTTTGGGCCTAGCACTTGCTCAAGGTTGTTGATGACAGTCTTAGCCACCTCATAAGCATCAATGGACTGCTGACCGTTCGACAGCTCCTCCTCCTCAGTGACCTCGATCCAGGGAATCGACCACAGAAGAGCTTGGGTGTCGTTGATGATAACAGGTTTCTCCAAATAGACTCCCCCCTGAAAGGCTTGGGGATCTACTTGAAGAAGAACCTGGGTGATGATATGCTTAACGGTGGAACCAAGTACCACAACCTTCTTCGGCATGATCTTGTATGCAGTCTTCATCACGGTCTCAGTGTCTGTGAGGGCCGTTTGGAGTATGGACATGTGCTAAGGTCAAGAGCCTCAACCTTCTTTGCCTTCACATAGAAGAGAAAGAGAGGCATTGCAATACTTTACTACCTATCACGTCTTGTAGTGTATTTCTTATTACATGTACAGGTTTAGTACTACACTTAGAGAAAAGGTGCTAACTAGAACCTTAAAGGGTTCTTCTGCTGTCTCCATAGGAAACCCTTTGAAGAACCCTTTTTGGTTGTATGTAGAACCCTTTTTACAGAGGATTGTATATGGATCCGAAAAAGGTTCTACCTGGAACTATAAAGGGTTATCTTATGGGGACAGCCGAAGAACCCGTTTGGATCCCTTTTTTAATAGTGTAGTATACAACAAAAGTTCACAAATAAAGGATCCAGTCTTACCTTGTCTGCCTGGCTGTCCAGGACCTTTATGACATAAACGTCTGAGGATGAGGGAGGATAGGGGTTCAGGGTTGCCACGAGGACCTCAGCCTTCTCCTCCTGGGCTTCTCCATCTGCCACCTTGTCCAGCAGGCTGTCCATGACCTCCCTGACCTCTTGTGGAATCTCCACCTGGGTCTGGCTGAGGAACTCCACCTGGAGCATCTCATCTGACCTGATCTCAGGTTGGGCCTGTTTCTCTGAGAGAATATCTGCCGTGTCGCCACTCATCAGAGCTGCAGAACCAAGAGGCTCATGGGAAGGAACTGATGGCTTGGCCTTGTCAGTCAGGAGCTGCTGCCCCTCCATGGTTACCTTCAGATGGAAGAGAGGAAGAAGACATTAGTTCAAACTGTTCCTTTGTGAACTAAATGTGCAATAATAGGTAAATAAACAGTCTATGTGGGTGATAGCAATGGTGTACTATAATTTAGGGAATGGAAAAGTATGAGTATACCTCTCCTGGAGACTGGTGACATTGGCTTGGTGACACGCTCAGCTCTCTATGAACTTCCTGCTCAATCTCATGGAGTCTCTGGTGACCATTCACCTTCAGCATCTGTACACACAGTAGGAGTTTAATATTAGCATTGGAATCACACAGGACATTTTATGGCCATGACAGTGTCATTTTGTTCAGGATATCAGATTTATCATGGATGTGTTCGGCCCAAAACATATTAAATACTAAAGGAAAACATCAAAGTAGATGCTTAAACACATGAGAACTATTGTATACTTAATGGCAAACTTACCTGCTCATCAAGGTAACAATCGACCCAAGAAGACCCTTGGATGGATGTAGAGTCATCCATATTTGCTCCAAGTTATCCAAAGGAGACCAGTAAGCTAGAAAATATTTATTTATAGAAAACTGAACTAAAACTTCAAAACTGTACTAGAACTAAATCCTAAATAAGAAGTAAACAATCGAGCAATGCAACCAACACGAGTGGGGTATTATAGCAGTCTGAATTCAGAATACATGTGTATAAATATAGAAGTATAGAATGCTCAAATTTAGAACTTTAGAATCTTTGGCAAACATAAGACATTGTGATGTCACAACTAAATGGTTCAAGTGAGCAAAAAAATACCTGCGGCAAGGACAGCGCTAGAAATTGTTCTGGAACAGAAGGGTCTCCATTCTGAAATACCTAGTTGTCACAGTGGGCTATTTTGCGTGATAGAACAGCACTGCAAACGTGAAATATTATCAATAAATTCAATCTTAACCATATGGCAAAATGTAATGTTGTATTACTCCACTGTTTACAAACAAATCATTTACAATGTAAGTACAGTACTGAGACCACATGTTTTAAATATTTATGAAACACAATCATTTCTTTTCAATAAATTGTTTTCTTTCACAAAATAACACTCCCATGCAAATGAATGACAGGTCAATAGTTTTATTCTTATCATACAAAATGATTTCCAACAACCACACAATACAGTAACACATCTAAATAAACCTTGAATATGAATAGACAACATCAGATACAGTTCAAATCTATCACTAGCTGGTAGGGAACTGGTAATAAAACTTGCTGTCTTTATAAATGATATTTGTTTTTATACAGTAAGTAAGGAACCATAAGGAAAACATTTGTCATGGATGACTGGCTAGTAGGAACCAGAGCTATGTCAGTGTTCAGTCCTTCAAGTCCTTCCCAATAGTTACTTAGATTTGAAAACATTAGCCGAACATAACACAATGTAAAGCTAACAATAAGTCATGTTAAATCCTTTAAATCATTGAGAACATGTTATGGCCAAAGGCAGTACTAGAACAGTGGCTTGTCTCTGTTATGTTGTTTCACGACTGGGGCCTTCCACTGGGCTCTGTTGAGAAAACGACGCCCCCAGCAGGCAGTCAGTAGCGTTGCCAGCAGAGGGATCCTCTCCTCCCAGACACAACAGCCTGTGGTACCTAGCCTGCGGAACCCAGCACAGCACCCTGGAACGAACACGAACACACGCGCATAGAGATGCACAAACACACACGCAGGCACACACACCGTGTGAGCTATATTAACATGGTACTTACTCTTAAGTATTCTTTAAACAAGTCAAAGATGAAAGAGTGTTGTGAAGCGATCTGAGTGTGACCTTGTACCAGTCGTAGATGTCGTCTCTCACGGGGTCAGGATACTTTGAATCCACTGACCGATTGACCACATCTTGACCATATTGCCTATAGCAACCATCTCCCCTTTACCCTCTCCATCGCCCACCTCAGCAGGCTCCTCAGGGACGTCCTCGTAGCACAGGAAGTAGCTGCACGAGAAACACACACACAGTCACACAGGCAGTCACACAGGCAGTGAGAGATGCCATCTGATCGACTGTTCTTAGGCCCGAATTTCAAAATGCACATTGTCATCGAACATCTCAGTTCAAAAGAGTCCCAAAGTTTTCTTGCCACTAATATTACAATTATCGTTTATGGCATGTTGTGCCTTACTTTAAACCCTTTCTCTACCCCCCTCTCTCTCTCACTCACTACTCTGTGTTGGTGGCTCTCTCTTTCCCTGCCACTGGCTTGTCCTCCTCTGGATGTCCCTCCATCTCGCCATCTTTCCTGCTGTAGGCTCTCTCTGGGTCTCTCCACATTCCAGCGCATGCGTTTGTACAGGCCAGTGTGGACCCCAGCCAGGTACGGGGCTAGACGGCAGTGCCTGTATATGGACAGCCCCACACTGTCTATCTGACACTTGCCAATGTAGAAATGGGAGACACTGGAATGGAGAGAGGGGGAGGAAATGCTGTCAATTAAAGTTGTTGTATTTCTTTCTAAGAATGTGACCATAGAGGACCTGGAAAACATGTCCTATGCGGTCCTCCTGCCAGCGATAGCTCTGCTCATCTCCAGTCCAGAGTCACTCCACTCCTCCTGCCGGGGTCAGATCAAGTCCAGTGGACGCTACGCGTGACTGGGGAACACTGGGACTGTCTCTTAAATGGCCCCCTATTACCTATATAGCCCACATAGGGCTCTGATTAAAAGTAGTGCACTATGTAGGGAGTAGGGTATATGGTATCATTTCGGACTAGAACTAAGAGATTGCTTTTGAAGGGACTCCATATACCAAGCTCTTTAGAATAAGGGGATTTCCCCGTGCATCCTGCAAAGGCGGAGGTGTTGCTGACATTTACGATAGCAAATTTCAATTTACAAAAAAAAAAAGACGTTTTCATCTTTTGAGCTTCTAGTCATGAAATCTATGCAGCCTACTCAATCACTTTTATAGCTACTGTTTACAGGTCTCCTGGGCCATATACAGCGTTCCTCACTGAGTTCCCTGAATTCCTATCGGACCTTGTAGTCATAGCAGATAATATTCTAATTTTTGGTGATTTTAATATTCACATGGAAAAGTCCACAGACCCACTCCAAAAGGCTTTCGGAGCCATCATCGACTCAGTGGGTTTTGTCCAACATGTCTCTGGACCTACTCACTACCACAGTCATACTCCGGACCTAGTTCTGTCCCATGGAATAAATGTTGTAGATCTTAATGTTTTTCCTCATACTCCTGGACTATCGGACTACCATTTTATTATGTTTGCAATCGCAACAAATAATCTGCTCAGACCCCAACCAAGGAGCATCAAAAGTCGTGCTATAAGTTCTCAGACAACACAAAGATTCCTTGATGCCCTTCCAGACTCCTTCTGCCTACCCAAGGACGTCAGAGGACAAAAATCAATAACCACCTAACTGAGGAACTCAATTTAACCTTGCGCAATACCCTAGATGCAGTTGCACCCCTAAAAACTAAAAACATTTGTAATAAGAAACTAGCTCCCTGGTATACAGAAAATACCCGAGCTCTGAAGCAAGCTTCCAGAAAATTGGAACGGAAATGGCGCCACACCAAACTGGAAGTCTTTCGACTAGCTTGGAAAGACAGTACCGTGCAGTATCGAAGAGCCCTCACTGATGCTCGATCATCCTATTTTTCCAACTTAATTGAGGAAAATAAGAACAATCCAAAATGTATTTTTGATACTGTTGCAAAGCTAACTAAAAAGCAGCATTCCCCAAGTGAGGATGGCTTTCACTTCAGCAGTAATAAATTCATGAACTTCTTTGAGGAAAAGATCATGATCATTAGAAAGCAAATTACGGACTCCTCTTTAAATCTGCATAATTCCTCCAAAGCTCAGCTGTCCTGAGTCTGCACAACTCTGCCAGAACCTAGGACAA
>NW_024058436.1:50000-55186 GCF_016432855.1 Salvelinus namaycush | reverse complement strand
AGGCAGAAGGTTAGCAGTGTGGTTAGGGTTAGGCAGAAGGTTAGCAGTGTGGTTAGGGTTAGGCAGAAGGTTAGCAGTGTGGTTAGGGTTAGGCAGAAGGTTAGCAGTGTGGTTAAGGTTGGGGTTAGGCAGAAGGTTAGCAGTGTGGTTAGGGTTAGGGTTAGGCAGAAGGTTAGCAGTGTGGTTAAGGTTAGGGTTAGGCAGAAGGTTAGCAGTGTGGTTAAGGTTGGGGTTAGGCAGAAGGTTAGCAGTGTGGTTAAGGTTAGGCAGAAGGTTAGCAGTGTGGTTAAGGTTGGGGTTAGGCAGAAGGTTAGCAGTGTGGTTAAGGTTAGGCAGAAGGTTAGCAGTGTGGTTAAGGTTAGGCAGAAGGTTAGCAGTGTGGTTGGGGTTAGGCAGAAGGTTAGCAGTGTGGTTGGGGTTAGGCAGAAGGTTAGCAGTGTGGTTAAGGTTAGGCAGAAGGTTAGCAGTGTGGTTGGGGTTAGGCAGAAGGTTAGCAGTGTGGTTAGGGTTAGGCAGAAGGTTAGCAGTGTGGTTAAGGTTGGGGTTAGGCAGAAGGTTAGCAGTGTGGTTAAGGTTAGGGTTAGGTAGAAGGTTAGCAGTGTGGTTAAGGTTAGGCAGAAGGTTAGCAGTGTGGTTAGGGTTAGGCAGAAGGTTAGCAGTGTGGTTAGGGTTGGGGTTAGGCAGAAGGTTAGCAGTGTGGTTAAGGTTGGGGTTAGGCAGAAGGTTAGCAGTGTGGTTAAGGTTAGGCAGAAGGTTAGCAGTGTGGTTAGGGTTGGGGTTAGGCAGAAGGTTAGCAGTGTGGTTAAGGTTAGGCAGAAGGTTAGCAGTGTGGTTAAGATTGGGGTTAGGCAGACGGTTAGCAGTGTGGCTAAGGTTAAGGTTAGGCAGAAGGTTAGCAGTGTGGTTAGGGTTAGGGTTAGGCAGACGGTTAGCAGTGTGGTTAGGGTTAGGCAGAAGGTTAGCAGTGTGGTTAAGGTTAGGGTTAGGCAGAAGGTTAGCAGTGTGGTTAGGGTTAGGGTTAGGCAGAAGGTTAGCAGTGTGGTTAGTGTTAGGCAGAAGGTTAGCAGTGTGGTTAAGGTTAGGGTTAGGCAGAAGGTTAGCAGTGTGGTTAAGGTTGGGGTTAGGCAGAAGGTTAGCAGTGTGGTTAAGGTTAGGGTTAGGCAGAAGGTTAGCAGTGTGGTTAAGGTTGGGGTTAGGCAAAAAATAATTTGTAGAACTTCCGGATTTGCAGCTTGGACCAGATAGTGGTAACTGAAACATAGCTCTATCAACGCTTCCATCTCTCAGGCTAGCTGATTTCCCTTCAACGCTGACTAGTAGTGCGTCCCCAATGGCAGCCTCTAAACAAGGACAAAATAAATGCACTAGATAGGGTGCCATTTCAGATCCACCACAAACACAGCCGTATCAAATCTGATTTCCAGCCCACTGGGCTCACACTGGTTGAATCCAACGTGGAATAGACGTTGCATTGACGTCTGTGCCCAGTGGGATGCTATAACATGAGCCTGTATTCAGAGTAGGAGTGCTGATCTGGGATCAGTTTAGTCTTTTAGATCAGAATGAATAGCATGATATGGACATGGGGGTAGGGGCTGGTCCTAAGTCAGCACTCCTCCTCTGAGATGACCCCTTAGTGTTTACTACAACAGACTCTAATGTGTCAGTCAGCAGTCAGACGACTAAATGTTTAAAACCTGTTACAAACAATCAATGAGAAAAAGCTATAGGTCATTGAAACAAAAACACCATATCAATTAAACACGCAACATAACATACAAGAAACAGGAAGACAAAACCTAGACCTACTAACGGTGGAAGACAGACCGAACTACAAACCCGAAGATTACTCTTTTTGAAACACTGGGAGAGAGAAAAACTGGGAGAGAGAGAAACTGGGAGAGAGAGAAACTGGGAGAGAGAGAGACTGGGAGAGAGAGAGACTGGGAGAGAGAGAGACTGGGAGAGAGAAAAACTGGGAGAGAGAGAAACTGGGAGAGAGAGAAACTGGGAGAGAGAGAAACTGGGAGAGAGAGAAACTGGGAGAGAGAGAAACTGGGAGAGAGAGAAACTGGGAGAGAGAGAAACTGGGAGAGAGAAAAACTGGGAGAGAGAGAAACTGGGAGAGAGAGAAACTGGGAGAGAGAAAAACTGGGAGAGAGAGAGACTGGGAGAGAGAGAGACTGGGAGAGAGAGAAACTGGGAGAGAGAGAAACTGGGAGAGAGAGAAACTGGGAGAGAGAGAAACTGGGAGAGAGAGAAAAACTGGGAGAGAGAGAAACTGGGAGAGAGAAAAACTGGGAGAGAGAGAAACTGGGAGAGAGAGAAACTGGGAGAGAGAGAGACTGGGAGAGAGAGAGACTGGGAGAGAGAGAAACTGGGAGAGAGAGAGACTGGGAGAGAGAAAAACTGGGAGAGAGAGGAACTGGGAGAGAGAGGAACTGGGAGAGAGAGGAACTGGGAGAGAGAGAGACTGGGAGAGAGAGGAACTGGGAGACCTTCGAATCAGGAACGACAGAAGTGCAGCAAGAGAAAGAGGGAAAGTTAAAGTTCTTCATCGGGGAATCCGATCCTGCCTGAGCCCAGAGATATCCTACAGTTACCTGAGAAAGACGTGCCCTCCTTTCTAAAAAACGGTCACCGTGGAGATATTTCGGTCGGTGTCGTCCAAAGCCCAGGGCAGAGAGATCCTAATAGTTTAGCCCCTCTCTCTCTACCTCTCCATCCCTCCTTCCTTCTATCCTTCCTCCATCCCGATGAGGCAGATAACAGGGGAGGTGGGGGGAGGGCCGGGGAGGGTTTTGCATGTGGGAGGGTGATATAAGCACCGGCCTCTTCCTCTTCACTTACACTCTATAGATTCAACGTGTCTCTATGGATTCAATAAACAGCTTTGACGATATCACAATATATTCAACTAACATACCCTGTATTAAAATATACTGAACAGAGAGAGAGAGACAGAGAGAGACAGAGACAGAGAGACATAGACAGAGAGAGACAGAGAGAGAGACACACAGAGAGAGAGACACACAGAGAGAGAGACACAGAGAGAGAGAGACACAGAGAGACAGAGACAGAGAGACAGACAGACAGAGAGAGACACAGAGAGACAGAGACAGAGAGACAGAGACAGACAGAGAGAGAGACACACAGAGAGAGAGACACAAAGAGACAGAGACACAGAGATACACAGAGAGACACAGAGAGAGAGACACAGAGAGAGAGAGAGAGAGAGAGAGAGAGAGAGAGAGAGAGAGAGAGAGAGAGAGAGAGAGAGAGAGAGAGAGAGAGAGAGAGACAGAAAACATTGTATAGGACCATTCTGTAGAGAAAAGATACCACTAACAGTGGCCATCTGCTACATGATCTCACTCACCATCTAACGAGCCAACCAAACGGTTGAAAATAGCCTCACTATACCGCCACAGGTTCCAACCTTTAATCTCTCTTCATCAACAGTTCCATCACACAAAGGACACTATCACCGAAAAGAATAGGTGAAATTCCCACTAGGGATGGGGGAACATGTCCCCCAAAATAACAATTTATTTTATTTAAGCATTGGCAAACTGTGTAGAATTGCAGGAAATTACTTTAAAAAGGCCAAATGTTTTCTTAGCATCATGGCAAAATGTGAAAAATAGCATGGGGAGGGGGCCTGTCTTTTCAGCCCCCCCTTAAATACGATTGGCTGCCCTTGGTGTGGTGCCTCCCTATTCTCATTGGGTCAGAGCGCTGACAACTGGCTCATATTGAAGAGGAAAAGACGGTGTGTTTGTTTCCATTGGCTGAAAAACAAAAACAGTAGCAGCAGCATATTTAAAGTCTATGTGTGAGTGTGTGTGTGTGTGAGTGTATGTTAGTCAGCCAACGAAGTCAGCGCAAAACAATGAAGATAAAGAAATACATAATAAAGGGTGTAAATTAGCTACATTACCGAAGGTTTTGCTGAAAGTTAATCTTGCATCTTATCGGAAAACAGTTGTATTGTATTCTGCATGGTCTTTCTATTATTATTATTATTATTTGTATATTATTATTATTAAAAATAGAAAATAAAGGAAACAAATAATTAAACAGCAGCAGTAAAATAACAAGCAATGCTCTATACAGGGGGTACCGGTACAGAGTCAATGTGGAGGCTATATACGGGGAGTTACGGTACAGAGTCAATGTGGAGGCTATATACAGGGAGTTACGGTACAGAGTCAATGTGGAGGCTATATACAGGTGGTACCGGTACAGGGTCACGGTTAGTTTCTATAGCATATAATCACATCAATGAATCGGTTATAACAAACTCCAACACCGTAACCTGTGACAGCAAAATGGAGGGAAAAATAAACTCGAAACGGGGGAATGTTTACTGGTTGCTCAGACGGGAAAGGGGAAGTCCGTAACTAGTTGTGGATAAAACTGTAGACCAAGAGACCAAAGCTCTGTGTTTGCATTATGTAACAGATCCTGTTAGAATACTGTCCCTTTTTCCCCCGGACCATTTGGAACAGTGTAAATAAATAAATTATAAGCCCTTTTTTTTGTAAAGCCTTGATTACAGCAAAAGACAAACAAACAAAAAAAAAGTCACATGCAACCGTGAATGCAATTGCTGGTTTATTTATTGTTTATAAAAATTATTCAAGGCTCCCTTTGATATTTCCTTTTTAAAACTAAAATACTTAATTGCATTTCAAATCATGAATGACTGGTATGCCGTGTGATGACATGAATGAATGATTGATTAATGCAGTAGCCTACTGTATATATTGAAATATAGACCTAAGTTACTGTATTAATAAGAGAAGCTACACAGGAAGCACTCTTAGGCCTACAGCTGGATGCTTGTTCATCACAGCAAAGTTATAAACAGCCAGATTTGTGAAATTGTTTAATCCGACATGTTGTGGTTGTTGGTGCGAGTCAGGGAGTCAGTAGGCTATTAAACAAACACAGGCAACAAGACGGATCTGTCGTATTTCTGTAGATATACAGAAATATATTTATATATTTATAATGTATATATTTATATATTTATATATTTATCATTTATATATTTATAATATATTTGTATACAGAGCAGTCAGAAAGTATTCATACACTTGGACACATTTTATTACGTTAAAGCCTTATTCTAAAATGTATTAAATTATTTTTTTTCCTCGTCAATCTAGACACAATACCCC